>NC_084638.1:25121474-25271474 GCF_033978795.1 Nerophis ophidion | reverse complement strand
TACTTAGCTGCAATCTTTTTTTACTGCGGTGATAAGAGTACTTGTGTGCGGGGATGAAAGGTGACACGGTCTCTCTCCTCCTGCCTTGTCCCAGACCCAGTGGACTGAAGTACGAGAAGGCCAAGGAGTGGAAGATCCCCTGTGTCAACGCTCAGTGGCTGTGTGACGTCCTGCTGGGCAACTTTGAAGCCCTGCGACAGATTCTGCACAGTCGCTACTCCATCTACACCCACCCGGAACCACTGGTGCCCAACCTGCAGCTGGTCCAGAACCTGCTGGGTGAGGAGCCACTCTTGCACAATCATTTGCGTGTCCGTCAGGGCAGGACGCACGTGAAAGTCTCAACAACCCATATTTAGAAACAAACAGGAAGTCGGCCATCTTGGTTTACGTTCGCCACTTTTAGGCCAAAAAGAGGAGTGACGCTTATATAAGAGATGTCAAGTATCACAAATCAGCATTTTTAGTGTTAAACATACAAAATGTGCTTAAAAGCTCGGAAAAAAACTAACTTTTTTTTTTTCCTTATTATAAAAAAAAGTTAAAATACAATTTTGGATCCTGAGAGTTTTAGTGATTTTCTTCCTCAAAATTGCTCAAAAAATGATAATGAATCAAAGTCAATGTTGTTATGAATTATTAACCTATTGAAGGATTTAATTACTTCACATCAAATATTAAACTTAAGTATTTTTAAGGGCAAATATTGCATATTTTGTGTTTTTTTCCATTTAAAAACAGGGCGTTAAGTGAAAAAAGGGGCATAAAACAAAGAAAAAACAGACATATAAAATATATATACATATATTTTTTTGAACTTATTTTAAAACATTTTAAATAAGTAAAGCGCTTTTGGATCCCTTAGAAATTTTTTTTTTTCCTTTCCCAAAACATTCATTGCTCAAAAAATTAGAATGAATGAAAATCAATGTTACGAAATTATTAAAACTATGTAAGGCTTTAATTACTTCACATCAAATATTACATTTAAGTATTTTTGGGGGGCAAATATTGCATATTTTGTGTTTCTTCCATTTAAATTCAGGGTTTTATGTGGAAAAAGGGCATAAAACGTACAAAAAACAGACATAAAAATAATAAAATGTGTAAGCAGTGGATAAATCTGAAGTTGGTCTGGAAAAAAAAACATTTTTATTTTATTTTTTTTAACTTATTTAAAACAAATTTAATAAGTGATACCCTTGTTGTGTTTCGTTTTCAAAATGGTCATTGTTAAAAAAAATACCAACAAATGAAAATCAATGTTATGAATTATTATGAATTATTAAGAATTATTTAAGGCTTTAATAATGCCACATACTTCAAATACTACACTTAAGTATTTTTAGAGGCAAATATTTTATATTTTGTGTTTTTTGCATTTAAAAACAGGGTTTTATTTGACAAAAAGTGCATTAAACAAACAAAAAGGGGACATAAAAATAATAAAATATTATGTATATATTTTTATTTATTTAAGAAAAAAATTAAGAGAGAATTCTGGATCCCTAAAAATTTTACTGTTTTTTTAATTTGTTTTTTTCAAAATGGTCATTGTTAATAACAAAAATACTAACAAATTACAATTAATGTTGTTATGGCTTTAATTAATTCACATCAAATATTACACAAAAGTATTTTTGAGGGCAAATATTGCATATTTTGTTTTGTTTTTTCCATTTAAAAACAGGGTTTTATGTGGAAAAAGGGCACAAAACAAACAAAAAATAGACATAAAATTATAAGTGTAATCAGTGGATTTATCTGAAGTTGATCTAGAGACTTAAGTGTTCTAAGTAAAAAAATAAAACAAAAAAAAGTTTTTGTTTTTTTTAACTTATTTAAAAAAAAAAAATAAGTAAGGCTCTTGGATCCCTGAGAATTGTATTTATTTTCTTCCCCAAACGGTCATTGCTCAAAGAATTACAATGAATCCAAATCAATGTTGTTATGAAATTATTAAACCTATTTAAGGCTTTAATTACTTCGTATCAAATATTACACTTAAGTCTTTTTGGGGGCAACTATTGTATATTTTGTGTTTTTTTTTCCCATTTTAAAAACAGGGCTTTATGTGTAAAAAGGGCATACAACACACAAAAAACAGACATAAAAATAATAAAATGTGTAATTAGTGGATATATCTGAAGTTGATCTACAGATTTAAGTGTTGAAAGTAGAAAAAATAATAATTTTTAAACTTATTTTTTTGAAAATTAATAAGTTAGACTTTTGGATCCTTAAAAATTTGAGTGTTTTTTTTTTTTTTTTTTCAAAATGATCATTGTATTTTCGGGGGCAAATATTGCATATTTTGTGGGATTTTTTTTCCATTTCAAAAACAGGGTTTTATGTGTAAAAAGGGCATAAAACACACAAAAAACAGACATAAAAATAATAAAATGTGTAATTAGTGGATATATCTGAAGTTGATCTACAGATTTAAGTGTTGAAAGGAAAAAAAAATAATTTTTAAACTTATTTTTAAAAAAATTAATAAGTTAAACTTTTGGATCTTTAAAAATGTTAGTGTTTAGTTTTTGTTTTTCAAAATGATCATTGTATTTTTGGGGGCAAATATTGCATATTTTGTGTTTTTTTTTCCATTTAAAATCAGGGTTTTATATGAAAAAAGGGCATTAAACAGACTAAAAAAATAATAAAATGTGTAATCAGTGGATAGATCTACAGACTTAAGTCTTGAAAGTAAAAAAATATATATATTTTTTTTTTTACTTATTTTAAAATAAAATAATAAGTGAGACTTTTTTGACCCTTTGGGTCAGCGCCTATTGGTACCTACTCAGGTTGTACAGTATACTAGTATAGTACCACGGTGCTATGGTAAATTGGTACTAGTATAGTATCACGGTGCTAAACACCATGGGTGGATCTACACATGACATCCACTGTAATGATACCAAGTACATGAGTGTATCTAGTCAATACTACTATGATTGAGCTATTGTGTCCTCCGGTGTGTAGTGAAGCATGTTGAGCTATTCCTCGTCCTCCAGTGATAATGATACATGTAAAAAAAACGTATCGATGCAATCATGGTGGTATCGACGAGATACACTCTTGTACTTGGTATCATTGCAGTGGTTGTCAGGTGTGGATCCACCCATGGCGTTTGTTAGCGGTGACGCCGGTGAGCTATTGTGTCCTCCTCCGGTGTCTAGTGAAGCATGTTGAGCTATTCCTCGTCCTCCAGTGATAATTGTACTTGTTAAAAAAAACTTATCGGTGCAATCGACGTGATACACTCTTGTACTTGGTATCATTACAGTGGATGTCAAGAGTAGATCCACCCATGGCGTTTGTTAGTGGTGACGGCGGTGAGCTATTGTGTCCTCCTACAGTGTGTAGTGAAGCATGTTGAGCTATTCCTCGTCCTCCAGTGATAATTGTACATGTAAAAAAAATGTATCGACGCAATCATGGTGGTATCGACGATATACACTCTTGTACTTGGTATCATTACAGTGGATGTCAGGTGTAGATCCCCCCATATCGTTTGTTGACATTGTGACGGCGTTGAGCTATCTATTCCTCGTCCTCCAGTGATGATGGTACTTGTAAAAAAATCGTATCGAAGCAATCATGGTAGTATCGGCGAGATGCACTCTTGTACTTGGTATCATTACAGTGGGTGTCAGGTGTAGATCCACGCGTGGCGTTTGTTTACATTGTGACGCCGGTGAGCTATTGTAGTGAAGCATGTTGAGCTATTCCTCGTCCTCCAGTGATAATGGTACATGTAAAAAAAACTTATCGGTGCAATCACGGTGGTATCGACGAGATACACTCTTGTACTTGGTATCATTGCAGTGGACGTCAGGTGTACATCCACCCGTGGCGTTTGTTTACATTGTGACGCCGGTGAGCTATTCCTCGTCCTCCAGTGATAATGGTACATGTAAAAAAACGTATCGACGCAATCATGGTAGTATCGACGAGATACACTCTTGTACTTTGTATCATTACAGTGGATGTCAGGTGTAGATCCACCCATGGCGTTTGTTGACTTTGTGCCGGCGATGCGCTATCCATTCCTCGTCCTCCTGTGATGATGATACTTGTAAAAAACTTATCGATGCAATCATGGTAGTATCGGCGAGATACACTCTTGTACTTGGTATCATTACAGCGGATGTCAGGTGTAGATCCACCCGTGGCGTTTGTTTACATTGTGACGCCGGTGAGCTATTGTAGTGAAGCATGTTGAGGTATTCCTCGTCCTCCAGTGATAATGGTACATGTAAAAAAAACTTATCGGTGCAATCATGGTGGTATCGACGAGATACACTCTTGTACTTGGTATCATTACAGTGGACGTCGGGTATACATCCACCCGTGGCGTTTGTTTACATTATGACGCCGGTGAGCTATTGTAGTAAAGCATGTTGAGCTATTCCTCGTCCTCCAGTGATAGGGGTACATGTAAAAATACGTATCGACGCAATCATGGTAGTATCGCCGAGATACACTTTTGTACTTTGTATCATTACAGTGGATGTCAGGTGTAGATCCACCCGTGGCGTTTGTTGACATTGTGACGGCGTTGAGCTATCTATTCCTCGTCCTCCAGTGATGATAATACTTGTAAAAAAAACGTATCGAAGCAATCATGGTAGTATCGGCGAGATGCACTCTTGTACTTGGTATCATTACAGTAGATGTCAGGTGTAGATCCACGCGTGGCGTTTGTTTACATTGTGACGCCGGTGAGCTATTGTAGTGAAGCATGTTGAGCTATTCCTCGTCCTCCAGTGATAATGATACTTGTAAAAAAACAAATCGACGCAATCATGGTAGTATCGATGAGATTCATTTGTGTACTTGGTATCGTTACAGTGGACGTCAGGTGTAGATCCACCAATGGTGTTTGTTTACATTTTGGTGGACCGGTACTTTTCAGAGGCGGTATAGTACGGAATATGGTTCCTTAGTACCTTGGTACTATACTAGTACCGGTATATCGTACAACCCTATGTTCACTATTTTATTTAAGGACTAAATGACAATAATAAACACATGTTTTGCGTACCCTGAGATTTTTTTGTTACAATACTGACATTTTTGTGGTGCCAGCCATAGTTCCCATGATGGAAATGACACATTATGTTTGGACTTTGCTCAGGTCCTTGGAGAATACCAATCAAAGTGTCTCCAGAAGCCTTGGCGGTGAGTAAAAAATGTCCGACCAGAGCACACGACACAGCCTGCTTGACGTAAGGTCCTGTCCTGTCCTGTCCTGTCCTGCAGAGCATGCAGCAGCTGCAGAAACAGAAGCTCCTGGACTCCAACAGCCAACCTGCTGGCAAAAAGGCTCGGTGGGTAGTCTCACCCTTGACTCCGCCCACTTTCTCTTCACACTGGCGTTCTCATGTCCGCCCCAGGCTGGAGGAGACGCAGTCCCCCGGCAAGAAGCTCCCGCCCGAGTCCACGCCGCGCGTCATGTTGACGGGGTTCGAGCCCACACAGGTGCAACAGTACACCAAGGTACACAAAGTAGTACAAATGTCACAAGTGCTTCATAAAGTGTGGGAAATATGTGACTTTTCCTCTTGGATCCACCATTACTTCATTTGGGACTTTCTCGGCTTAGATAGTCCATACTGGCACCTGATTGGCTGTTAGCGTGTCCCGCCCCCTGATCACTTCCTGTCTTTGTTCATGCAACCTACCTTGCTTCCATACGTCGTCCTTTCTTCCCAGCAACAACTAAAACATTTGTATCAATATTGATTACGTTTTATCGCCCAGCCCTATGGGGATTTTATTTTTTATTGATATGATTACATGTCCATTGCTATATACATCGATATCGTTTTAACGCCCAGCCCTATGGAGATTTTAATACATTTTTATTATTTTTTTTATTGATATGGATTACATGTCTATCGCAATATATATTGAAAACATTTTAACGCCCAGCCCCATGGGGATTTAATTTTTTTCTGTATATTTTCAATAATATGGATAATGTGTATATTGCAATACATATTGATATCATTTTATCACACAGCAATATTGGGCTTAACATTTTTTTTTTTATTAATATTGATCACATGTCTATCGCAATATATATCGATATTCTTTCAACGGCCAGCCGTATAGGGCTTTTAATTATTTTTTTTCTTAAATGTTATATTAATATTGATTACGTGTCTATCTCAATTTATATTGATAATGTCTTAACACCCAGCCCTATGGGGCTTTTAATTTGTTTTAAATGTTTTTATTGATATGGATTATTATTGCAATATATATTGATTTATCGCCACCCGTATCGGGTTTTGAAGTTTTTAGTTTTTATTAATTAAAAATAATTAATATTGATCACATGTATCGCAATATATATTGATATTGTTTTCTGACCTAGCTATAGGACTCTTTATTTTTTTCAACATTGATTATGTGTCTATTGGAATATATATTGATAACATTTTAACACCCAGCCCCATGGGGATTTAAATTTTTTTGTATATTTTTTATTAATATGGATTATGTGTCTATTGCAATATATATTGATATCGTTTTATCGCCCAGCCATATTGGGATTTAAATTATAATTATTTAAAAAAAATGTTGTGTCTATTGCAATATGTATTGATATCATTTTATCACCCAGCCGTATTGGGCTTAACTTTTTTTTTTTTAATTAATATTGATTATGTGTCTATCACAATATATATCGAGATCGTTTTAACGCCCAGCCGTATTGGGCTTTTAATTATTATTTTTTTTAAATGTTACATTAATATTGATTACTTGTTTATCTCAATTTATATTGATAATTTTTTAAGGCCCAGCCCTATGGGACTTTTAATTTGTTTTAAATGTTTTTTATTGACATGGATTACTATTGCAATATATATTGTTTTATCGCCAGCTGTATCAGGCTTTGAATTTTTTTTTTTATCAATTAATATTGATTACATGTATCGCAATATATATTGATATCGTTTTAAGTCCCACCTATAGGACTCTTATTTTTATTTTTATTTAATATTTTCAACATTTTTTATTTTTGATATTGATTGTCTATTGCAATACATATTGATAACATTTTAATGCCCAGCTCCATGGGGATTTAAATTTTGTATGTATATTTTGTATTGTTATGGATTATGTGGCCATTGCTATACATATTGATATCGTTTTATCGCCCAGCAGTATAGCGTTTTCAATTTTTTTTAAAACAACACATTTTTATTGGAATGGATTACATGTCTATCGCAATATATATTGATATCATTTTAACGCCCAGCCGTATTGGGCTTTAAATTATTATAAAATTATTTTACATTAATATTGATTATGTGTCTATCTCAATTTATATTGATAATGTTTTAAGGCCCAGCCCTATGGGGATTTTAATTTGTTTTAAATGTTTTTATTGATATGGATTACTATTGCAATATATATTGTTTTATCGCCACCCGTATCGGGCTTTGAATTTTTTTAATTTATTAATATTAATTAATATTGATTACATGTATATCAATATATATTAATATTGTTTTAAGGCCCAGCTATAGGACTCTTATGTTTTATTTCAATTTAATATTTTCAACATTTTTTATTTTTGATATTAATTTTAATATTTTTTTATTTATATGGATTACATGTCTACTGCAATATATATTATCGTTTTATCGACCAGCCGTATTGGGCTTTAAATTATTATATTTACATTTATTATTATTAATTTTGATGACGTTTCTATTGCAATATATATTGATAACATTTTAACACCCAGCCCCATGGGGATTTCAATTTTTTATGTATATGTTTTATTAATATGGATTGTGTCTATTGCAATATATATATTGATAGCGTTTTATCGCCTAGCCGTATAGTGCTTTTAATTTTTTATTTTTTTTTATTGATATTGATTACTGATGATGACGTAGAGTAACAGATACTACCTGTGTGGTAGAGTAACAATGAAGGGTTGCATCCTCCCGTGTACAATGGGGATGTCATGACTACTGATGATGACGTAGAGTAACAGATACTACCTGTGTGTTAGAGTAACAATGAAAGGTTGCTGTAAAATGGTGATGTGATGACTACTGATGATGACGTAGAGTAACAGATACTACCTGTGTGGTAGAGTAACAATGAAAGGTTGCTGTACAATGGTGGTGTCATGACTACTGATGATGACGTAGAGTAACAGATACTACTTGTGAGGTAGAGTAGCAATGAGAGGTTGCTGTACAATGGTGGTGTCATAACTACTGATGATGACGTAGAGTAACAGATACTACTTCTGTGGTAGAGTAACAATGAGAGGTTGTTGTACAATGGTGGTGTCATGACTACTGATGATGACATAGCGTTACAGATACTACTTCTGTGGTAGAGTAACAATGAAGGGTTGCATCATCCGGTGTACAATGGTGATGTGATGACTACTGATGATGACGTAGAGTAACAGATACTACCTGTGTGTTAGAGTAACAATGAAAGGTTGCTGTAAAATGGTGATGTGATGACTACTGATGATGACGTAGAGTAACAGATACTACCTGTGTGGTAGAGTAAAAATGAAAGGTTGCTGTACAATGGTGATGTGATGACTACTGATGATGACGTAGAGTAACAGATACTACCTGTGTGGTAGAGTAACAATGAAAGGTTGCTGTACAATGGTGGTGTCATGACTACTGATGATGACGTAGAGTAACAGATACTACCTGTGTGGTAGAGTAACAATGAAGGGTTGCATCCTCCCGTGTACAATGGGGATGTCATGACTACTGATGATGACGTAGAGTAACACATACTACCTGTGTGGTAGAGTAACAATGAAAGGCTGCTGTACAATGGTGGTGTGATGACGTAGAGTAACAGATAGTACGTCCTGCAGAGGCTGCAGGCTCTAGGCGGGGAAGTGGCCGACAGCAGCCAGAAGGCGACTCACCTGCTGGCCAGCAAAGTCAAGCGCACTGTCAAGTTCCTCAGCGCCATGTCCGTGGTCCAGCACGTGGTCACCCCCGACTGGCTGGAGGAGTGCTGGAGGAGCCAAAAGTTTGTCGGTACGTTTCCCGTGTCAGCTTTTATTTTGAAATGCTGAGGTGTGTTGGTCTCCTTGTGACTTGCAGACGAGCAAAACTACATCCTGAGGGACGCTGAGGCCGAGGTCCTCTTTGGCTTCAGTCTGGAGGAGTCCCTGAAGAAAGCTCACAGTGCAGCACTTTTTAAGGTATTTCTTTGGCTCCTGAACACATCATGATGGGACTGTACACTTTTTGTCTCCTAATGCAGCACTTTTTGAGGTTTTTCTTTGTGTCTGGGCTCCTGAACACATCATGATGGGACTGTACACCTTTTGTCTGGCACTGTCCAAATAAATGACGTGCTAATGACCAATTAAGTAAATTAGATTATGTCATCCACAACTTAATAGCAGTTTTTGTTACTACACTGAGGTATTTGGTAGTTTAATACTTTCACTAGCTGCTTGTATTTTTTCTTTTCTTTTATTCGCCTGTCTTTTCTTTACTTGTCTTTCCTTTACTTTGTTTAGCTTTATTTTATTTTTATGATTTTCTTTACAATTATTTTTTTTACTTTTTCGCTTTTCTTTCTTTCTTCTTTATTTTTGTTTGCCTTTTTCTTGTCTTTATTTTTCTCTTGTTTACTTTATTTTTATTTTCTGTACATTTTCTTTTAACTTATTTTCTTTCTTTTTTGTACATTTATTTTCTTTACTTGTTCTTATCTTGATTTTCTTTTTTTATTGTTTATTTTTCTTTTCTTTACCTTTTTGGTTTTATTTTTTTTACTTGTATTTTATTTTGTGTACCTTTTTGCTTTTCTCTCTTTACATTTATTTTATTTTCTTGTCATCTTTATTTTTTTCCCTTTTTTTGTCTTTACTTTTCTTTTCTATATTTTTTACGCTTTTATTTATTTTCTTTTAAGTTATTTTCTTATTTTCTCTTTCTCTACTTTCATTTTCTTTACTTTTTCTAAAAAAATATTGTTTATTTTTCTTTTCTTTACATTTTTTGCTTTTACTTTCATACTTTTTATGCTTTTATTTATTTTCATTTAAGTTATTTTCTTTACTTTTCTTTCTACTTTAATTTTCTTTACTTGTTGTTATCTTTATTTTTATAAAAAATGTTCTTGTGTTTATTTTTCTATTCTTTAAATTTTTTGCTTTTATTTTCTTTATTTGTCTTTTTTATATTTCTTATTTTATTCTCTTTACCTCTTTGCTTTTCTTTCTTTACCTTTATTTTATTTAATTCTTAATTTTTATAAAATGTTTTCTTGGTGATTTTTCTTTTCTTTACTTTTTTGCTTTTATTTTCTTCAGTCTTATTTCTTTTCTTTACTTTGTTTTTGTTGTTCTTGTCTTTTTATATATATATATTTTTTACTATTATTTTCTGTAAGTTTTTTTATTTTTACCTTTTTTGCCTGGTTTTTGCAATTTTTTTCTATATTTTTTCTTTTCCTTTTCTTGTCTTTATTTTTCTTTTCTTTACAATTATTTTCACTTTTCTGCTTATCTTATTGTGTTCTTTATTTTGTGTGTGTGTGTGTGTGTGTGTGTGTGTGTGTGTGTGTGTGTGTGTGTGTGTGTGTGTGTGTGTGTTGCAGGGCAAGTACTTCTACCTGACACCAGGCATGTGTCCCAGCCTGAGCACCATGAAGTCCATCGTAGAAAGTGCCGGAGGGAAGCTGCTGGCCAAACAACCCTCCTACAAAAAGATCATGGAACACAAACACAACAAAGTGATTTCTTTTCTTCTTTATTTTTATTAGTCTGCCGTGAATATTGGAGTAAAAGTCCTGTTGTTCTGCTGCAGAACCTCCCGGAAATCATCTTGATCTCGTGCGACAACGATCTCCATCTGTGCAGAGAATATTTCCTCAAAAACATCGGTAAGTCGGCACTTTTTTCTTTCCCGTGTTAGCACTTTGTAGTCTTCACTTTCTCACGTGTCTGGCTGGCGGGCAGACGTCCACAACGCCGAGTTCATCCTGACGGGAGTTCTCACCCAGAAACTGGACTACGAGTCATATCCTTTTGGAATGCAGTTTCAACACCGTGCACCGCACTTCGGTGTGATCTCAAAGTAGTTAGCATGCTAACGTTAGCATGCGTGAAGTACCAAAATACTGTATGCCTGAGGTGCATGCCTACTAAATTATCTAAAAAAAAAAAAAAGTTTTTGCAGTATATTAAGAATAAAAGTACAGTATTAAAATAAATATTACAGTATATGTAACAGTATTAAAGTAAATGTTACAATATATTTAAGAGTATTAAAGTAAATATTAAATTATATTTAAGAGTACTCCTGTAAATATTACAGTTTACTTGTGAGTATTCCAGTAAATATGACAAAATATTTAAGAGTTTTACAGTAAATATTATAGTATATTTAAGAATGTTACAGTATTTTCAAGAGTATTTCAGTTAATATTACAGTATATTTAAGAGTACTACAGAAAATATAACAGTATATTTAAGAGTATTCCAGTAAATATTGCAGTATATTTAAGAGTATTACAGTAAATATTGCAGTATATTTAAGAGTATCACAGTAAATATTCCAGTATATTTAAGAGTATTCCAGTAAATATTACAGTATATTTAAGAGTTTTACAGTAAATATTGCAGTATATTTAAGAGTATTACAGTAAATATTGCAGTATATTTAAGAGTATTACAGTAAATATTCCAGTATATTTAAGAGTATGACAGTATATTTATGAGTATTCCAGTAAATATTACAGTATATTTAAGATTATTAAACATTACAGTATATTTAAGAGTATTCCAGTAAATATTCCAGTAAATTTATGAGTATTCCAGTAAACATTACAGTATATTTAAGAGTATTCCAGTAAATATTGCAGTAAATTTAAGAGTATGACAGTGTGTGTGTGTGTGTGTGTATTTGTGTGTCCTTGACATTGTTACATATAAATTCACTTGAGAGGACGACCTTGAAGAGGACGACCTTGAAGAAGCGGACTATTAATGATGAATATTAATGATGAAATAAGTGAAGTGACTACTGCTGTTTTTACTGTGCATACACTTTTATAGCTTTTCTCACCACAAAGGAATGATGCTATTTTTCTCCAATGATGCAATATTTTATTCTTCTTCTCTCGCTGCTTTTTGCAATAAATATTTCTCAACATTCCTTCCGCCTTTTCACTCCAAATACATCTTCCTACGGCCTTTTCTCTCACAAAAACTGCCTTTGGAGAAAAAAATATATATATGTATATATATATTATTTGAGTTTTTGTTGAAATTTTGTTTGTGCTTTTTTGGTTAAAGAAATTTGCTTTTTTTTTGTCAAAAAAAGGTTGTTTTTCTGGTAAAAAAAATATATATATATTTTTTGTTTTTTGTCAAATTTTTGTTTTTGCTTTTTTGGGTCAAAAAAAGGTTTGTTTTTCTGTTTAAAAAAAAATCTATAATTTTAGTGTTTTTTTGTCAAAATATTTTTTGTGTTTTTTGGTTAAAAAATTTGCTGTTTTTGGTCCCAAAAAAGTTTTGTTTTTATGGTAAAAAAAAAAAAATCTATATTTTTAGTGTCTTGTCAAAATTTAGTTTGCGCTTTTTTGGTTTAAAAAATTAGCTTTTTTGGGTTGAAAAAAAGGTTTGTTTTTCTGGTTTAAAAAAATCTATATTTTTAGTGTTTTTTTGTCAAAATTTTGTTTGTGCTTTTTTGGGTCGAAAAAAAGGTTTGTTTTTATGGTTTAAAAAAATCTATATTTTTAGTGTTTTTTGTCAAAATTTGGTTTGTGCTTTTTTGGTAAAAAAAAAATTGCTTTTTTTGGCCGAAAAAAAAATGGTTTGTTTTTCTGGTAAAAAAAAATGTATTTTTATTGTCTTTTGTCAAAATTTTATCTGTGCTTTTTTAGTTTAAAAAATTAGCTTTTTTTGGTCGAAAAAAATGGTTTTTTTTTTAGGCCCAAAAAATATATTTTTGGTGTTTTTTGTCAAAATTTTGTTTGTGCTTTTTTTGGTAGAAAAAAAGGTCAATCAATCAATCAATGTTTACTTATATAGCCCTAAATCACTAGTGTCTCAAAGGGCTGCACAAACCACCACGACATCCTCGGTAGGCCCACATAAGGGCAAGGAAAACTCACACCCAGTGGGACGTCGGTGACAATAATGACTATGAGAACCTTAGAGAGGAGGAAAGCAATGGATGTCGAGCGGGTCTAACATGATACTGTGAAAGTTCAATCCACAATGGATCCAACACAGTCGCAAGAGTCCAGTCCAAAGCGGGTCCAACTCAGCAGAGAGAGTCCCGTTCACAGCGGAGCCACCAGGAAACCATCCCAAGCGGAGGCGGATCAGCAGCGCAGAGATGTCCCCAGCCGATACACAGGCAAGCAGTACATGGCCACCGGATCGGACCGGACCCCCTCCACAAGGGAGAGTGGGACATAGAAGAAAAAGAAAAGAAACAGCAGATCAACTGGTCTAAAAAGGGAGTCTATTTAAAGGCTACAGCATACAAATGAGTTTTAAGGTGAGACTTAAATGCTTCTACTGAGGTGGCATCTCGAACTGTTACCGGGAGGGCATTCCAGAGTACTGGAGCCCGAACGGAAAACGCTCTATAGCCCGCAGACTTTTTTTGGGCTTTGGGAATCACTAATAAGCCGGAGTCCTTTGAACGCAGATTTCTTGCCGGGACATATGGTACAATACAATCGGCAAGATAGGATGGAGCTAGACCGTGTAGTATTTTATACGTAAGTAGTAAAACCTTAAAGTCACATCTTAAGTGCACAGGAAGCCAGTGCAGGTGAGCCAGTACAGGCGTAATGTGATCAAACTTTCTTGTTCTTGTCAAAAGTCTAGCAGCCGCATTTTGTACCAACTGTAATCTTTTAATGCTAGACATGGGGAGACCCGGAAATAATACGTTACAGTAGTCGAGGCGAGACGTAACAAACGCATGGATAATGATCTCAGCGTCTTTAGTGGACAGAATGGAGCGAATTTTAGCGATATTACGGAGATGAAAGAAGGCCGTTTTAGTAACGCTTTTAATGTGTGCCTCAAAGGAGAGAGTTGGGTCGAAGATAATACCCAGATTCTTTACCGTGTCGCCTTGTTTAATTGTTTGGTTGTCAAATGTTAGAGTTGTATTATTAAATAGAGTTCGGTGTCTAGCAGGACCGATAATCAGCATTTCCGTTTTTTTGGCGTTGAGTTGCAAAAAGTTAGCGGACATCCATTGTTTAATTTCATTAAGACACGCCTCCAGCTGACTACAATCCGGCGTGTTGGTCAGCTTTAGGGGCATGTAGAGTTGGGTGTCATCAGCATAACAGTGAAAGCTAACACCGTATTTGCGTATGATGTCACCTAGCGGCAGCATGTAGATGCTGAAGAGTGCAGGGCCAAGGACCGAACCCTGGGGAACTCCACACGTTACCTTAACGTAGTCCGAGGTCACATTGTTATGGGAGACACACTGCATCCTAACAGTAAGATAAGAGTTAAACCAAGACAGGGCTAAGTCTGACATACCGATTCGTGTTTTGATACGTTCTAATAAAATATTATGATCGACGGTATCGAAAGCAGCGCTAAGATCGAGGAGCAGCAACATAGATGACGCATCAGAATCCATCGTTAGCAATAGATCATTAGTCATTTTTGCGAGGGCTGTCTCCGTCGAGTGATTTGCCCTGAAACCGGATTGAAAGGTTTCACATAGATTGTTAGACGCTAAGTGTTCATTTAACTGCTCCGCAACAATTTTTTCGAGGATTTTTGAAATGAAGGGAAGGTGAGACACCGGTCGGTAGTTTACCATGAGGTCAGGATCGAGGTTAGGTCTTTTAAGGAGAGGATGAATAACCGCTTTTTTGAATGCTAGGGGAACAGTGCCCGAGGAAAGTGATAAGTTTATAATATTTAGCACTGATGGACCTAATAATACAAAGAGCTCCTTGATCAGTTTCCCAGGAAGAGGGTCAAGTAAACATGTTGTTTGTTTTATTCCATTTACACGTTGTAACAATTCCTCTAATGTTATTTCCTCAAAACGAGAGAAACTATTTTGGAGGGCAGTATCCGCCGTATATACAATCGTGTCAGTGTTAATAGAACCCCGTTGTAGCTGGGACGCATTGTCTTTAATCTCCTTTCTAATGACTTCAATTTTCTTACTAAAGAATTGCATAAAGTCAACAGCTGAGTGGGTGGAGCTACTGGAAGGAGTACCTTGTTGGGTTAGCGATGCTACCGTACTAAACAAAAATTTAGGATCGTTTTTATTACGGTGGATGAGATTTGAGTAATAATTAGCTTTAGCTAAGGTAAGCATGCGTTTATAAGTTATTAAACCATCACTAAATGCTTGATGGTGCACCTCAAGTTTAGTCGTGCGCCATTTGCGTTCCAGCTTTCTGCATAATAATTTCTGAGCTCTAGTTTCTTCTGTAAACCACGGGGTGCGCTTTTTTGGAGCCTTTTTTAACTTTAGCGGTGCTATGTTATCAATGGTTTCGCGCAGGGCGTCGTTAAAGTTGTTAGTGAGGTTATCAATAGAGCCCACATACTTTGGGAATGGTGCCATTACCGAGGGCAGTAGGTCAGCAAGAGTTGTCGTTGTGGCCGTATTAATGTTGCGGCTGCTATAGCAGTTATTATTATTATTAGTTTGACGAACATGCGTCTGAACCGCGAATTTTATAAGGTAATGATCGGACAATACTTTAGTATACGGGAGTATCGTAACTTTGGAAGCGGTGATCCCCTTGACAAGCACTAGGTCTATCGTATTACCGTTGCGATGCGTGGGTTCATTTATTATTTGTGTGAGACCACAGCTATCAATTATACTCAGGTCTGTTTTTTGTTTAAAAAAAATCTATATTTTAAGTGTTTTTTGTCAAAATATTGTTTGTGCTGTTTTGGTTGAATGTGCTTTTTTTGGTCGGAAAAAAAATATATTTTTAGTGTTTTGTCAAAATTTTGTTTGTGCTTTTTTGGTTAAAATTTTTTGCTTTTTTTTGGTCAAAAAAAGGTTTGTTCTTCTGGTAAAGAAAATCTATATTTTTAGTATTTTTTGTCTAAATTTTGTTTGTGCTTTTTTTGTTAAAAAAATTGCTTTTATTGGTCGAAAAAAATGTCTGTTTTTTGGTTAAAAAAAATCTATATTTTTAGTGTTTTTTGTCAAAATTTTGTTTGTGCTTTTTTGGTTAAACAATTTTGCTTTTTGGGTTAAAAAAATGTGCTTTTTTTGGTCGAAAAAAAGGTTTGTTTTTCTGGTTAAAAAATTGTATTTTTAGTATCTTTTGTCCCAAAAAATGTTGTGTTTTTTTTGGTTAAAAACATTTGCTTTTTTTGGTCGAAAAAAAGGTTTGTTTTTCTGGTAAAAAAAAAAAAAAAATCTGTATTTTTAGTGTATTTTGTCAAAATTTGGTTTGTGCGTTTTTGGTTAAAAAAATGTGCTTTTTTTGGTCGAAAAAAAAAGGTTTATTTTTCTGGTAAAGAAAATCCATATTTTTAGTGTTTTTTGTCTAAATTTTGTTTGTGATTTTTTGGTTAAAAAATTTGCTTTTTTTGGTCGAAAAAAAGGTCTGGTTTTTTGGTTAAAAAAAATCTATATTTTTAGTGTTTTTTGTCAAAATTTTGTTTGTGCTTTTTTGGTTAAACAATTTTGCTTATTGGGTTAAAAAAATGTGCTTTTTTTTGCTCGAAAAAAATGTTTGCTTTTCTGGTTAAAAAAATTTATTTTTAGTGTCTTTTGTCCCAAAAAATTTTGTGTTTTTTTGGTTAGTGAAGTGAAGTATATTATAAAACATTTGCTTTTTTTGGTCGAAAAAAAGGTTTGTTTTTCTGGTAAAAAAAAAAAAAAAAATCTGTATTTTTAGTGTATTTTGTCAAAATTTAGTTTGTGCTTTTTTGGTTTAAAAAAAGGTGCTTTTTTTTGGTCGAAAAAAAGGTTTGTTTTTCTGGGAAAATTTTTTATATTTTTAGTGTTTTTTGTCAAAATTTTGTTTGTGCTTTTTTGGTTAAAAAAAATTAGCTTTTTTTTGGTCGAAAAAAAGGTGTGCTTTTCTCGTAAAAAAAATCTATATTTTTAGTGTCTTTTATCAAAAAAAAATAGTTTTTGGGTAAAAAAAAAAATTTTTGCTTTTTTTGGTCAAAAAAAGGTTTGTTTTTCTGGTAAAAAAAATCTATATATTTTTTTTTTTTGTCAAAATGTTGTTTGTGCTTTATTTGGTTAAAAAAATTGCATTTTTGGTAAAAAAAAAAAAAAAAGGTTTGTATTTGTCGTAAAAAAACTATATTTAAGTCAAAATTTTGTTAGTGCTTTTTTTGGTTGAAAATAGGTTTGTTTTTCTGTTTAAAAAAAAAATCTAGATTTGTAGTGTTTTTTCGTCCAAATTTTGTTTGTGTTTTTTTGGTTAAAAAAATATGCTTTTTTTGGTTTAAAAAATTTGCTTTTTTTTGGTCGAAAAAAAGGTTTGTTTTTCTGGTATAAAAAAAAAATCTATATTTTTCATGTTTTTTTGTCAAAATTTTGTTTGTGCTTTTTTGTTAAAAAAAAAAAAAAGAAGCTTTTTTTGGTCGAAAAAAAGGGTTGTTTTTCTGGTTAAAAAAATCTATATTTTGAGTGTTTTTTGTCAAAGTTTTGTTTGTGCTTTTTTGGTAAAAAAAAATCAGCTTTTTTGGGGTAAAAAAATGTGTTGGGTTTTTTGGGGTAAAAATGTAATGTTAGAACTTTTTGGGTGAGAAATATTTTTGTTGTTGTTGTAAATCAGTTTCTGCTTTTTTGTGTGGTGAAAATATTTGGGCTTGTTTTGTTGTAAAAATGTCATTGTCTTCCTTATGTGGGGAAAAAGTGTTTGTTTTTTTTTGGTATGAAAAAGTTTTTTGTGTTTTTGGTTAAAAAAAAGTAATTTGAGTTTTTTGTTAAATCATTTTGGTCTTTTTGGGTTAAAAAAAATATTTGTGTTTTGTTGAAATTTTGTTTGTGCTTTTTTAGTTAAAAAAGATGTTGGTGTTTTTTGTTAAAATTATCATTTGTGTTTTTTGTTAAAATTATTATTTGTGTTTTTGGTAAAATGTGTAGGCTTTTTTGGTTAAAAAAATGTTTTTGTAAAGTCAGTTTTTTCTTTTTTGTGTGGTGAAAATATTTGTGCTTGTTTTGTTGTAAAAATGTAATTTTCTTCTTTATGTGGGGAAAAAGTGTTTGTTTTTTTTGGTATCAAAAACTTTTTTGTGTTTTTGGTTTAAAAAAAAAAGTAATTTGTGTTTTTTGTCAAATAATTTTTGTCTTTTTTGGTAAAAAATATATATATATATTTGTGTTTTGTTGAAATTCTGTTTGTGCTTTTTTTGGTTAAAAAATTGTGTTTTTTGTTAAAATTATCATTTGTGTTTTTGGTAAAATGTGTAGGGTTTTTTGGGTGAAAATGTAATCTTTGAGCTTTCTTGGTAAAAAAAAAATGTTTTTTTTGTAAAGTCAGTTTCTTGTTTTTTAGTGTGGTGAAAATGTGTGCGCTTGTTTTATAGTAAAAATTTCATTTTCTTCTTGTTTAAGTGGGGGAAAGTGTCCGTTTGGGGTTTTTTGGTATTCAAATTTTTTTTGTGTTTTTGGTTAAAAAAAATATATATATTGTTTGTTTTTTGTTAAAACATTTGTTGTTGTTGTTTTTTGGTTTAAAAAAAGGTCCTCTGTTTTTTGGGGGGTAAACATTTTATGTTTAAGCTTTTTGGTAAAAAAAAAAAAAAAAAAATTGTAAAATCAGTTTCTGCTTTTTTGTTGTGAAAATGTTTGTGCTTGTTTTGTTGTAAAAAAAAAAATATGCCAGTTTCTTCTTTTTTATGTGGGAAAAATGTTCCTTTGTGCTTTTTGGTATGACAAAACAGGTTTTTGTTTTCTTAGGTAAAAAAAAAAATATTATTCTCTGCTTTTTTCATCCAACATTTGTTTGTGCTTTTATGGTAGAAAAAAAAGGTTTGTCATTTTTGCTAAAATGTTCATTTGTGGTGAAACAATTTTTTCTTTAGTTGTTTACATGTCAGATTCTGCTTTTTTTGTGTGGTGAATATGTTTGTGCTTGTTTTCTTGTAGAAAAAATGTCAGTTTCTTTTTTGTGTGGGAAAAATGTTTTTTTTTTGTTGAAAAATGTTTTTCTTTTTTCCATGGTAAATGTTTGTGAAGTAAAAATGTTTAAATGCTAACACTGCAAAGACAAGATATCTCATGTTCACACTGAGAAACTTTGCTATTTTTTTGTAAATAATCAAAGTTAAAATGTAACACCTGGTTTGACATCGTCTTGCTGAAATAAGCAGGGGCGTCCATGATAACGTTGATATAGTTTCCAAAAACAATTTGAAATGTGGACTCGTCAGACCACGGAAAACTTTTGCACTTTGCATCAGTCCATCTTGGATGAACTCGGGCCCGGCAGCGTTTCCGGTTGTTGTTGATAAATGCTTTTGACGTTCCATAGTAGAGTTTTGATGATTATTTTATTCATTTCTTGAGACAAAGCGAACATTTAGGGAAAAAAAAAAATCCCTGACCTTGCATGTTTTATCATAATGAATATTCCTCGCAGATGAGCTCCGTAATTGCTGCTTTGATTCAATTAGTTTTCACTAACGAGGATTCTTCTCATTGAATTACTTATTCTTAACGAGCACTCACTCACTACTTCTTAATTGCTGCCTCAGGCAAGTACACTAGGTCATGTACTATGTACTTCTTCATCTACTCACCTTTACTACCTATTCATGTACTCACGTGTATTATGGATTCAAATACTCACCTGTACTACGTATTCATGTACTCACGTGTACTATGTACATGTATATAGTCATGTACTCACGTGTACTATGGATTCATGTACTCACATGTACAATGTGTATATTCATGTACTAATGTGTACAATGTATATATTCATGTACTCATGTTTACAGTGTACTTATGTATTCATGTACTCATGTGTACAATGTACTTATGTACTCAGGTTAGGTTATTATATATGTTTAAACCTATAATTCTTGGATTTTGCTACTTGTCGCTATCATGTGAGTATGCTAACTGTTATGTTTACATGTTAGCGTTAGCACGTTAATATGTTAGCGTTAGCATACTAACATGTCTTTGTCAGCATTTTAGCTAATTATATATGTTTTAACCTACAATTCTTGGATTTTGCTACTCCTTGCTATCGTGTGAGTATCATAAGTGTTATGTTTACATGTTAGCATTAGCATGCTAACTTTTTTATGCCAGCAATTAGGCTAATTATGTATGTTTAAACCCACAATTCTCAGATTTTGCTGCTTGTCGCCATCGTGTGAGTATGCTGACTGTTATGTTTACATGTTAGCGTTAGTATGCTGACATGTCTTTGTTAGCATTTTAGCTAATTATCTGTTTAAAAACCCACAATTCTTGGATTTTGCAAACTGTCTCCATCGTGTGACTATTCTGTTATGTTTACATGTTAGAATTACCATGCTAATTTGTTTTTGTTAGCAATTTAGCTTATTATGTATGTTTAAACCCACAATTCTTGGACTTTGCTACTTGTCGCCATCGTGTCAGTATGCTAACTGTTAAGTTTACATGTTAGCATTAGCATGCTAACACGTCTTTGTTAGCAATTTAGCTAATTACATATGTTTAAATCCACAAGTCCTGGATTTTGCTATTTCTCGCTGTCGTGTGTGTATGCTAACTGTTATGTTTACATGTTAGCGTTAGCATGCCAACATGTTTTTGTTAGCATTTTAGCTAATTATATATGTTTAAACCTACAGTTCTAGGATTTTGCTACTTCTCGCTATCGTGTGAGCATGCTAACTGTTATGTTTACATGTTAGTGTTAGCATGCTAACTTTATTTGCTAGCAATTTAGCTAATTATGTACATTTAAACCCACAATTCTTGGATTTTAGTACTTTTCGCTATTATGTGATTATGATAACTATTATGTTTACATGTTAGCTTTAGCATGCTAACTTTTTGCGAGTGATTAGCTAATTATATATGTTTAAAGCGTATGTGTTTCTATCACATTTCAGTTGAAAGAAGACATCTTTTAAGTGTCTTTAGCGAGTTGAAAGAGACATTGAGTGGAATGTGCGTGTAAATGTCTAATTAAAGGATATCACGTGTCACACACGCTAATTAAGGGCAATTATAAATGCAAATGAAGATTGTGGTCTTTGATTAAGAAGTAAGTATCTTGTGTACAGGAAGTGTACAGTATACGTACAGTACGCGCACATCTTGTAATTAATGGCGGAATGCTTGATATTCCTAATTACTCCCGCTCCCCCACGCCGGGCCAATTAGTAATCCCACACTAATTACACGGGGAGTCCTCATTTACATATGAGCTCATTAGCCCAGCCAGCGCATGGCTAATTACATTTTTTCTTTTTCTATTAAGCATGCAGACTGTTATTGTTCCAGACTTTTTCATTTCCTTTTTTTGCACACAAAGACCTCCTCTCACTCAACTCTACTCAAATATATACTTACATACTGCTATCTCCACTCAGATATACATACATATATGTGCTATCTCCACTCATATATACATACATATATGTGCTATCTCCACTCATATATACATACATATATGTGCTATCTTGACTCAGATATATATTTGTACATTTATATATACGCGCTATCTTGACCCTAATATATATATATATATATATACATACATATATACAGTAGTTGCTATCTTGACTCAGATATACATACATGTAAATATGTGCTATCTTGACTTTAATATACATATAAATATGGATACGTGCTATTTTGACTCAAATATACATATATGTGCTATTTTGACTCAGATATACATACATACATACATATATGTGCAATCTCCACTGAGATATACATACATACATACATATATGTGCTATCTCCACTCAGATATACATACATATATGTGCAATCTCCACTCAGATATACATACATGCATACATATATGTGCTATCTCCACTCAGATATACATACATACATACATATATGTGCAATCTCCACTCAGATATACATACATACATACATATATGTGCTATCTTGACTCAGATATATATTTGTACATTTATATACGCGCTATCTTGACCCTAATATATATGTATACATACATATATACAGTAGTTGCTATTTTGACTCAGATATACATACATGTAAATATGTGCTATCTTGACTTTAATATACATATAAATATGGATACGTGCTATTTTGACTCAAATATACATATATGTGCTATTTTGACTCAGATATACATATATACATACATATATAGTTGCTATCTTGACTTATATATACATATATACATGCAGATATGTTCTATCTTGACTCAGATATACATATATACTTACATATATAGTTGCTATCTTGACTCAGCTATACATATATACATACAGATATGTTCTATCTTGACTCAGATATACATATATATATATACATACGTATATACATACGTGCTATGTCGACTCAAATATACATATATATGTGCTATCTTGACTTTAATATACATATAAATATGGATACGTGCTATTTTGACTCAAATATACATATATGTGCTATTTTGACTCAGATATACATATATACATACATATATAGTTGCTATCTTGACTTAGATATACATATATACTTACATATATAGTTGCTATCTTGACTCAGCTATACATATATACATACAGATATGTTCTATCTTGACTCAGATATACATATATATATACATACGTATATATATACGTGCTATGTCGGCTCAAATATACATATATACATACGTATATATATGTATATTTGAGTTAAGATAGCACATATGTATGTGCTATCTTGCCTTAAATATACATAGAGTACATGTATATGTATACATAGAGTACATGATACATGTGATCATTCTCTGAAATAATTATTACTTGTGTTGTTCAAAAAGATATTTGAGATGTTTTTCTTCAAGTCAAGAAGACAAACTGAGCACAGGAGACAATCTAGTGGAGTCAGCTTGGGTGGAAGCAGGAGGAAGAAGAAGGAAGGAGTAGGACGAAGGAGAAAGTGTTGTAAATGAGCTTTGGCTACAAACACTATGATGCATACATTGAATAACTGTTTCACATGTCTGTTTTTTGTATCTGTCCCTATTTCAAATTAACCTTAATAATGAGGAGGAAGAAGAAGGAAGGAGGCTTAAGAATGAAGAAGGAAGGAGGACGAAGAAGGAAAGAGGAAGAAGTAAAGTTCCCACACCTGCGGCGGTGTTAGTGGCGGCGACCTCAGCAAAGAAGACGTTGGTGAGTAAGAAGTCGCCACAAAACGATTATTTGTGTTTGTCAAAAGTTTTCTTTGTGCATACTTATATGTATGTATATATATATATATATATATACATCCATCCATCCATCCATTTTCTACCGCTTATTCCCTTTCGGGGTCGCGGGGGGCGCTGGCGCCTATCTCAGCTTCAGTCGGGCGGAAGGCGGGGTACACCCTGGACAAGTCGCCACCTCATCGCAGGGCCAACACAGATAGACAGACAACATTCACACTCACATTCACTCACTAGGGACCATTTAGTGTTGCCAATCAACCTATCCCCATATGTGTATATATATATACACATATATGTGTATATATGTACATTTATAAATGTATATATACATATGCATATATATGTGTATACACATGTGTACATATATGTACATATATATGTATATGCATATATATGTGTACATATATACATTTATATATGCATATATGTGTATATATGTACATATATATGTATATTAGGGGTGGGCAAATTAATGCGTTAATTATGAGTTAATTCATCAATCTATTAACGCCGACAATTATTTTATCGCACATTTGCGTATGTTGTTTACATGCTTTTATTTTGTTAACGCCTTTTCTTAACAAGATGGCGTCGCCCGGACGGGCTTCGGAGTCGAGGGGCTCTTGGTAAAGATGGAACATTTGGCAAAAATACCGGACAATTCTGCAAATTTCCTGGCTGGCTTACAGCGTGGTCACTCCAGGATCACTTACGACCGCCAGACAATTCTGAATGTGGATAGATCGGGCCGTTTTGGACTGAATGACGCATGCTTGCTAGATCGGCTAGCTAGCATGGGAATACTTTGCCGGCTACATCCAGCGTCCTGTGAAGCAGCGGAGTATTTGTGTTGTCTGTCTATTTATGAATAATGCAGACGAGGAGTGTTGGCTGAGTTCTTAACGTTTGCTTTCAGAGCGTGCATATCACAACATACAAGATGCCGTCATGGCGACACAACCTATACCGGGCTACCGCGCATGCTCGTCACTCCTGTTGCATGCTGGGTAGGGTAGTTCTTTATTTCCCTGGCTCATAACATCACAATATAGTACCATGTATATGCGTTCAGTTTATCAAAGCACTAAGCAAACAATCGGAAAATTCCCATCATATCAATTCCTAGATATGGTCATAATTATTTTAAGTGCACTACGCAGAATAAACACAACATTATTGATATTGCTACTACGGATTATTTGATCAAAAATTCCCTAAAACAGCCCTCTACCTATAATATAGGTTTTTTAAACATAAGATCCCTGATAAAAAAAAATGTTCCTGCTGTTACCTCAGAAATTGCCTGTTCAGATGTTATGATTGTGGCTCAGAGTATGTAGATTATATTTATTTTCCATAACAAACAGGATAACTTAAATACCCTGGCAGTGGCAATAAGCTTAAATGTTTGTATTTACATTTTTTGAGTTGATTTTCATGAAATATGCTATTTAACTGCTACTGTTTAACAAGGACTGATTTAAATTGTGTTTGCACAACAAATGTTTTGGAGCTTTTGTTCATGTGGGAGAATATTCCAATAAAGGTGCACTACACACTACTTTTGAATTCATCATTGGGCTTTGCGTATACAATGCAGTTAATCATGATTAATCGGAGAAATAGTGCGATTAACTTCGATTAAAATTTTTAATCGTTGCCCAGCCCTAATATATATATATGTTCATGTATATGCATATATATGTGTATATATATATATATATATATATATATATATGTATGTGTGTACATATATATGTATATGCATATATATGTGTATGTGTGTATTTATATATGTATATATAAGTATATATGTGTGTGTGTGTATATATATATGTATGTGTATATGTATATATATGTGTATATGTATATACACACATATATGTATGTATATATATATACATATGTATATATATATACAACTTTAACGACGCCCTGCGCGAAACCATTGATAACATAGCACCGCTAAAGTTAAAAAAGGCTCCAAAAAACCGCACCCCGTGGTTTACAGAAGAAACTAGAGCTCAGAAATTATTATGCAGAAAGCTGGAACGCAAATGGCGCACGACTAAACTTGAGGTGCACCATCAAGCATGGAGTGATGGTTTAATAACTTATAAACGCATGCTTACCTTAACTAAAGCTAATTATTACTCAAATCTCATCCACCGTAATAAAAACGATCCTAAATTTTTGTTTAGTACGGTAGCATCGCTAACCCAACAAGGGACTCCTTCCAGTAGCTCAACCCACTCAGCTGATGACTTTATGCAATTCTTTAGTAAGAAAATTGAAGTCATTAGAAAGGAGATTAAAGACAATGCGTCCCAGCTGCAACGGGGTTCTATTAACACTGACACGATTGTATATACGGCGGATACTGCCCTCCAAAATAGTTTCTCTCGTTTTGAGGAAATAACATTAGAGGAATTGTTACAACGTGTAAATGGAATAAAACAAACAACATGTTTACTTGACCCTCTTCCTGGGAAACTGATCAAGGAGCTCTTTGTATTATTAGGTCCATCAGTGCTAAATGTTATAAACTTATCACTTTCCTCGGGCACTGTTCCCCTAGCATTCAAAAAAGCGGTTATTCATCCTCTTCTTAAAAGACCTAACCTCGATCCTGACCTCATGGTAAACTACCGACCGGTGTCTCACCTTCCCTTTATTTCAAAAATCCTTGAAAAAATTGTTGCGGAGCAGTTAAATGAACACTTAGCGTCTAACAATCTATGTGAAACCTTTCAATCCGGTTTCAGGGCAAATCACTCCACGGAGACAGCCCTCGCAAAAATGACTAATGATCTATTGCTAACGATGGATTCTGATGCGTCATCTATGTTGCTGCTCCTCGATCTTAGCGCTGCTTTCGATACTGTCGATCATAATATTTTATTAGAACGTATCAAAACACGAATTGGTATGAAGAATCTGGGTATTATCTTCGACCCAACTCTCTCCTTTGAGGCACACATTAAAAGCGTTACTAAAACGGCCTTCTTTCATCTCCGCAATATCGCTAAAATTCGCTCCATTCTGTCCACTAAAGACGCTGAGATCATTATCCATGCGTTTGTTACGTCTCGCCTCGACTACTGTAACGTATTATTTTCGGGTCTCCCCATGTCTAGCATTAAAAGATTACAGTTGGTACAAAATGCGGCTGCTAGACTTTTGACAAGAACAAGAAAGTTTGATCACATTACGCCTGTACTGGCTCACCTGCACTGGCTTCCTGTGCACTTAAGATGTGACTTTAAGGTTTTACTACTTACGTATAAAATACTACACGGTCTAGCTCCATCCTATCTTGCCGATTGTATTGTACCATATGTCCCGGCAAGAAATCTGCGTTCAAAGGACTCCGGCTCATTAGTGATCCCCAAAGCCCAAAAAAAGTCTGCGGGCTGTAGAGCTTTTTCATTTCGGGCTCCAGTACTCTGGAATGCCCTCCCGGTAACAGTTCGAGATGCTACCTCAGTAGAATCATTTAAGTCTCACCTTAAAACTCATTTGTATACTCTAGCCTTTAAATAGACTCCCTTTTTAGACCAGTTGATCTGCCGTTTCTTTTCTTTTTCTTCTATGTCCCACTCTCCTTTGTGGAGGGAGTCCGGTCCGATCCGGTGGCCATGTACTGCTCGCCTGTGTATCGGCTGGGGACATCTCTGCGCTGCTGATCAGCCTCCGCTTGGGATGGTTTCCTGCTGGCTCCGCTGTGAACGGGACTCTCGCTGCTGTGTTGGATCCGCTTTGGACTGGACTCTCGCGACTGTGTTGGATCCATTATGGATTGATCATTCACAGTATCATGTTCTCATATGTTCTCAGTATCATCAGTATCACAGTATCATGTTCTCATAGTCATCATTGTCACCGACGTCCCACTGGGTGTGAGTTTTCCTTGCCCTTATGTGGGCCTACCGAGGATGTCGTAGTGGTTTGTGCAGCCCTTTGAGACACTAGTGATTTAGGGCTATATAAGTAAACATTGATTGATTGATTGATATACATATATATATATATCTGGATATGTATATAAAAATATACATATATATATATATATATATATATATATATATATATATATATATATGTGTGTATATATATATTCACACGTGTGTGTGTATATATGTACATTTATAAATGTATATATACATATATATGTATATATACATGTGTATATACATTTACATATATGTACATATATATATGTATATGCATATATATGTGTATATATATGCATATATGTGTATATATGTACAGATATATGTATATATATGTTCATGTATATGCATATATGTATATGCATATGTGTGTACATATATATGTATATGCATGTGTATGTGTTTATTTATGTATGTATACATAAGTATATATGTGTGTGTATATATATATATATATATATATGTATATATATATATGTATGTGTATATGTATATATATGTGCATATGTATATACACACATATATGTATGTATGTATTTATAGTGTTAAAGGCCTACTGAAAGCCAATACTACCCACCACGCAGTCTGATAGTTTATATATCAATGATGAAATATTAACATTGCAACACATGCCAATACGGTCTTTTTAGTGTACTAAATTGCAATTTTAAATTTCCTGGGACTTTTTTCTTGAAAACGTCGCGTAATGATGACGTCACGGGCTGTTATGAATATGAGCGCTGCACACACACACAGCTAAAAGTCGTCTGCTTTAACGGCATAATTCCACAGTATTTTGGACATCTGTGTTGCTGAATCTTTTGCACTTTGTTCAATTAATATTGGAGAAGTCAAAGTAGAAAGAGGAAGTTGGGAAGCTTTAGCCTTTAACCACAGAAACGCACGGTGATTCCTTGTTTAAACATCCCGGAGGTGAAACTTTACCATGGATCACAGAGGTCAAGCGAACATGGATCCCGACCGGATGTCAACCAGCAGGTTTCGGTGAGAAAATTGTGGTAAAAAGTCACTTCTTACCGGAGATCAGCTGAGCTTGCCCCGTCCATAAAGCTGTCGTCGACTTCCCTGAGACTTTGGCGTCAAGACACCCGTGGACACACCCCTCCGACTATCAGGTACTGTTAAACTCACTAAAACACTAGCAACACAATAGAAAGATAAGGGATTTCCCAGAATTATCCTAGTAAATTTGTCTAAAAACATCTGAATCTGTCCCAATGCAATTTTTTTTTTAGCTTTTTTTTTTTTCTTCTAGTCCGTCGCTTTTAATATCCTCAAACACGAATCTTTCATCCTCGCTCAAATTAATTGTTTTCTCGGTCCGAATAGCTCTTTTTGTTGGAGGCTCCCATAAAAAACAATGTGAAGATGTGAGGAGCCATCAACATGTGACGTCATCGTCTGTGACTTCCTGTAAAGGCAGGGCTTTTCTGTTAGCGGCCGAAAGTTGCGAACTTTATCGTGGATGTTCTCTACTAAATCCTTTCAGCAAAAATATGGCAATATCCCGAAATGATCAAGTATGACACATAGAATGGACCTGCTATCCCCGTTTAAATAAGAACATCTCTTTTCAGTAGGCCTTTAAGGACAAACTTGCAATAATAAACATATGCTTAATGTACCCTAGATTTTTTTTGTTAAAATAAAGCCAATAATGCACTTTTTCGTGGTATCGAAAAGTATCAAAATACATTTTGGTACCAAAATTTTGGTATCGGGACAACACTAGTAAGAACAGAATTTGACGGTTGATTCTTTGATTACCTTAGTAGTAATTTTTCACTGGAGAGATTAGTCTCTAGTATGTAGCCAAGATAGGTCATCTCATTTTTGTTTGTTATAATATTGTCACCCACTTTGATTGTGAAGTTATTTACTTTTCTGAGATTAGGATTTGACCCAAACACGTGTACTTGCAAGCACCAAGTCAAGTCTTAATTTGCCAGTTTGTCATTGAAAGCCTTGCTAGTGTAGGTGTTAAGGATTGTAGATTTGCTTGCTTTGTGGCCGTCAGCCTCTGTTCTGTGTTCTTAATAGGCACAGAAAATGATGGAATGATCACTTAAGCCGCATACAGTAGTTCCACTTGTGGTAATCTTAGACTGGTCAGAAGTAACAACGAGGTCTATGAAGGTTTAAAAGGACTCACTCACCCTGGGAGTTTGCTTAAAGGGGAACATTATCACAATTTCAGAAGGGTTAAAACCAATACAAATCAGTTCCCCGTGGCTTATTTTATTTTTCGAAGTTTTTTTTTCAAAATTTTATCCATCATGGAATATCCCGAAAAAAGGCTTTAAAGTGCCTGATTTTTGCTATCTGTAAATACATCGTCCATTTTCCTGTGACGTCATTTAGTGATGCCAACATGGCGGATAGCACAGCAAGATATAGCGACATTAGCTCGGATTCAGACTCGGATTTCAGTGGCTTAAGCGATTCCACAGATTACTCATGTATTGAAACGGATGGTTGGAGTATGGAATGCAGATAGCGAAAATGAAATTGAAGAATAAACTGAAGCTATTGAGCGAATAGCTATTGAAGCTATTCGGCTATCGCCTTCTAACCAACGATTGAGTGTCGCAGGGTATCCATACATCTCTGTGCCATGTCTGTCGTAGCATCGCCGGTAAAAAATATTCTGCATGATGACAAAAACATGAATGTTTTTGGAAGTGATTTTGGAATTTAATATTTTAATTTTCATGATATTGAAGTTATGGTAATGACTATGTCATTAAAATATTATGGTCAAGTTTAGAGATAAAGTTTAGGTGTAATAGCCCATATACACAATAAAATATTTACATACTTTACACCAGTGAGTGTAAAGTTAAGAATCCCACAATCAATGCTGCCTTTCCAAGTCTGTTTTTGTTCTCTCTTTTGAATTAATTGTAGTGACTGGGATAGGAGGAAGTATTTCCTGGGTATTTTATTGGTTGTTTTGCCACACACTTTTAACACAACACACAAAAGAACACAAATAATGTCATTGTGTTAACAGTGTCAGTCCAAAACTATTTATATTCTTTATTTATCTTATTTATTTATTTACCCAACAGACGTCCATCAGCCCACTCACATTAAAGAGGAAGAGGAGGATCCACAGCCCCCCCACATTAAAGAGGAAGAGGAGGAAGAGTGGATCACTCAGGAGGAAGAGTGTCTTCTAGGGCAGGAGGAGGCTGATCTCAGCAAGTTTCCACTGACTGTTGTCTCTGTGAAGACTGAAGAGCATGAAGACAAACCACCTGAGTCCTCACAGCTTCATCACAGTCCAAGTAAGCACAACATCCACATATCATTTTATTCTCAGGGCATTCAATCCATCACAACTGGACTCTTCACTTTGTCTTACAAGACCTTTGTCCTCTCATCCAAGTAGGCTTCATCACTTCATGCTCATAGACTTCAAGTCTTAAATCCAATCATTGGAATTTAGAGGGAAACTGCACTATGTGGGGAACTTTTTTCTATCGTTCACAAGACCTGAGGATGGATATATATATTTTTAAAATTACATTCTAATCATTATAGTAAATAAAAGTCCACTTGCAATGGAGCCAATGGGAGGTCTTCTATAACCATCCAAAAAGTGCCACCAATAGTCCATTTGCATTTTGTGGCTTGAATACCAAGCAAGTATTAGTGATATTGTTATTATAAGTGCTAACGCAGACAAACTATTTATAGCTTGTGTGTCTATGTTGACATCACCGGCTGGTGAGCTCCTTCCTCACCTCGGTGCTGGTGAAAGATTATTCCAGATCATGAATCGTGCCTCTCACCTGGATAGTTCTCACCTGGATAGTAGAAGGATGAGGACGTACTCTGACAAGTTGGTACCCTTTGACAGCCAATTTAGAACCGGCAACGGCGAACGACACAAAAAGACGCTTAGCTTCAACCGCCTTTTCCGTCATTCTTTATCTAAACGGGAATATAACTAAATTTTATCAGTCTGTGTCTAGTGACAGCAGACTTTGTACAGTATGTGATGTTTTATTATGTTTGTTGGCTCTCAGCAAGTCTGCAGTGTTTAATATTCAGTGATGTTGTTAAAAAAAAAAAGCAAATGTGATGTTTTTTTAAATTGATTCTCTAATGAGCAAAAATAGGTATATATTACATCTTTTTAAAAATGTACCTGTTACTAAATGACATATAAACCTACTGCATGTACATAAAACCTTAATAGAGGTGTTTGGATGCTTTTTAAGTTCTTTGTAGGCAGAATACAGCGACTCTAATAGCCTCTATTGTAAGCAGACTTTTGATCGCATTTATTTACTATTTAGAATGGATTAAAAGGAATAAACATATGTGTTCCTGATAGATTCCGTTTAAGTGGAGTGAAGTATATTTATTTAGCGCTTTTCTCTTTTGACTCAGAGCGCTTTACAGAGTGAAACTAATTATCTAAGTTACATTTAAACCAGTGTGGGTGGCACTGGGAGCAGGTGGGTAAAGTACCTTGCCCAAGGACACAATGGCAGTGACTAGGATCAAACCTGGAACCGTCGAGTTGCTGGCACGGCCTCTCTACCAACCGACCCACGCTGGCCTTAGAATGTATTAAAGTCTATCAAAATCGTAAATGCATCCTAGAAATGTTTCAATAATTCCATTAACAAAATTTTTATTTAAAACTTTATAATGTAACGTGTTTCTATCTACACTTCTGTTAAAATGTAACAATCCCTTCTTCTTCTCTTTTGTTAAAATGTAATAAGCACTTGTTTTTTTTGATACTTTAAATTTAAGAGCTTTAGCAGGATTTCTGTGGATCATTAAAAATCATTAAAAGTCATTCAATGGACATTGCCTAAATTATGGCCTTAAATGGTATTAAAAAGCATTAAATACGATGTCCAGAGTTTTGGGTTGTTTCTTCGACACTGAGGGAATTTGGAACGAGCCAGGCGTGAACGTGAGTACATGTTTATTTATTTAACACTATAATTGAAAAAAAAGGTAAACAAAGGGCGCACACATGGCGGAGAACAAACTAAACTACAAAAACAAAGGACTCGAACAAAGGCTGTAAACTATAAACGTGAAACAAAAACACTTGCACAGTGGCATGAAAAAACAAAACTTGCACTGTAGCATAAACAACAAAAACTTACGTGGTGTGGACAGCATAGTAAACCGAATAGCATGGCAGGAAGATAGATGAGGGATATGCGGGATCTGAAGGTAGGTGAAGTTGCCAGGACAAAGACAGAAAAAGAATGGCTTAAATAATGACTATGATGATTAGAAACAGGTGTGAGGGCTGAGGACAAGGGCGTGACTTGAGGGCATGGTGAAAAATCAAAGAGTTGGCATGGAGACGAAAAGAAAACAGGAAGTGCAAAACAGAACTGAGTGTCCAAAAAACAAAACATAACATGACCAAATCAAAACATGATCTATAGGTGTGACACAGAGGCATTAATATATTCATGCAATCGTAGGCCGGGACCGGTATAAATGAAAATAAACCTAGCAACTTAGTTCTTATCGTCATCAATACATTGCTATGTCTTTGTGTTTTATTCTTGGTCTGGATTTTAAACTGATAGGACTCCTTCTGGCTCATAGGACTCCGGAGGCAGTGGACAGGTACCGACAGGCCAAGCGGTGTGCAGCTTCAGCGGTCGCGGAGGCAAAAACTAAGACATGGGAGGAGTTCGGGGAAGCCATGGAAAACGACTTCCGGACGGTTTCGAAGCGATTCTGTACCACCGTCCGCCGCCTCAGGAAGGGGAAGCAGTGCACTATCAACACCGTGTATGGTGCGGATGGTGTTCTGCTGACCTCAACTGCGGATGTTGTGGATCGGTGGAAGGAATACTTCGAAGACCTCCTCAATCCCACCAACACGTCTTCCTATGAGGAAGCAGTGCCTGGGGAATCTGTGGTGGACTCTCCTATTTCTGGGGCTGAGGTAGTTAAAAAGCTCCTCGGTGGCAAGGCCCCAGGGGTGGACGAGATCCGCCCGGAGTTCCTTAAGGCTCTGGATGCTGTGGGGCTGTGTTGGTTGACAAGACTTTGCAGCATCGCGTGGACATCGGGGGCGGTACCTCTGGATTGGCAGACCGGGGTGGTGGTTCCTCTCTTTAAGAAGGGGGACCGGAGGGTGTGTTCCAACTATCGTGGGATCACACTCCTCAGCCTTCCCGGTAAGGTTTATTCAGGTGTACTGGAGAGGAGGCTATGTCGGATAGTCGAACCTCGGACTCAGGAGGAACAGTGTGGTTTTCGTCCTGGTCGTGGAACTGTGGACCAGCTCTATACTCTCGGCAGGGTTCTTGAGGGTGCATGGGAGTTTGCCCAACCAGTCTACATGTGCTTTGTGGACTTGGAGAAGGCATTCGACCGTGTCCCTCGGGAAGTCCTGTGGGGAGTGCTCAGAGAGTATGGGGTATCGGACTGTCTTATTGTGGCAGTCCGCTCCCTGTACGATCAGTGCCAGAGCTTGGTCTGCATTGCTGGCAGTAAGTCGAACACATTTCCAGTGAGGGTTGGACTCCGCCAAGGCTGTCCTTTGTCACCCATTCTGTTCATAACTTTTATGGACAGAATTTCTAGGTGCAGTCAAGGCGTTGAGGGATTCCGGATTGGTAACCGCAGGATTAGGTCTCTGCTTTTTGCAGATGATGTGGTCCTGATGGCTTCATCTGACCGGGATCTTCAGCTCTCACTGGATCGGTTCGCAGCCGAGTGTGAAGCGACCGGAATGAGAATCAGCACCTCCAAGTCCGAGTCCATGGTTCTCGCCTGGAAAAGGGTGGAATGCCATCTCCGGGTTGGGGAGGAGACCCTGCCCCAAGTGGAGGAGTTCAAATAGCTAGGAGTCTTGTTCACGAGTGGGGGAAGAGTGGATGGTGAGATCGACAGGCGGATCAGTGCGGCGTCTTCAGTAATGCGGACGTTGTACCGATCCGTTGTGGTGAAGAAGGAGCTGAGCCGGAAGGCAAAGCTCTCAATTTACCGGTCGATCTACGTCCCCATCCTCACCTATGGTCATGAGCTTTGGGTCATGACCGAAAGGATAAGATCACGGGTACAAGCGGCCCAAATGAGTTTCCTCCGCCGTGTGGCGGGTCTCTCCCTTAGAGATAGGGTGAGAAGCTCTGCCATCCGGGAGGAACTCAAAGTAAAGCCGCTGCTCCTTCACATGGAGAGGAGCCAGATGAGGTGGTTCGGGCATCTGGTCAGGATGCCACCCGAACGCCTCCCTAGGGAGGTGTTTAGGGCACGTCCAACCGGTAGGAGGCCACGGGGAAGACCCAGGACACGTTGGGAAGACTATGTCTCCCGGCTGGCCTGGGAACGCCTCGGGATCCCCCGGGAAGAGCTAGACAAAGTGGCTGGGGAGAGGGAAGTCTGGGTTTCCCTGCTTAGGCTGTTGCCCCCGCGACCCGACCTCGGATAAGCGGAAGATGATGGATGGATGGATGGATGGATGGATGGCTCAGTGCTATGTAGTATTGATTCTTCAAAAATATTTTCGGGGCTTTTGTCGGAGCTCTACATGCGGATAGAAATGTTCCTCTTTTTTGTGAATTTTCTTCCTCTTTTGTCAAAGGGTGCTCACATGCCTGTGCTTCCTTTGTGGAGAAAGGAGGTAGGGCGGGAATCTCAATAAGCAATAGTTTAAAAAAAACACATTTAAACCAAATATAAGTACAGGTTTGACAGTTTATACTTAATTGTACATTTCATAAATAATATTGAGACATATAAAGTAATAACTTTTTCGTGATAGTCAATGTTATGTATAATTTTAATATGAAAAAATCTCTCATCTGTTATTTGTTATTGTTGACTAAGTGAGTTGTCTTTTTCCCTGCAGTCAAGATGATTTCATCTTCAGTACTGGTGCAGTTCCTTTGTCTTTGATGTGAAATGTTTTTGTTAAGGAGTACTGGACAGAACAATTATAGATATAGTCCATTTTGGTCATGGTAGATTTATTTTCATTATTGGTACCGTCCATCATAGAGTGAGGAGAACAAATCATTTATACACTGCTGATTTTGTAGTTCGAGGTCTGTTACTTATATTATTATTTTTATTAATATCATTATAGGCACACTTCAATTGTAAGTGATAGAATCCAAAACAAAAATCCGTAAAATCCCATTGTATGAATTTTTTAAAACGAATTCATTGGCATCTTATTGCATGAAATCCATATTTGATACTTCAGCTAAGTAGAGGTTACTAGGTGATCAATTGCATGGAGAAAAAAAAATGCAAGTTACCTGAAAATAATACAATGTAATTTTTTTAGTTTTAGATTTGACAGAACCGCCAATTTTTTTGTAGTTGAGTATTTCTCATCTCTTTTGATGTTGTATCTACATATATGGACAAATTGGGTTTATAGAATTGTAATCCATGGTTCAATGAAATGTCATGATAGGTTTACCAGAGAGGGAACCATTGGTCCATCCTCCTACAGCGGCAATACAGCCATCCCATCACCGTATGGCCTCCACATCAATTGTCCATTTCCGTACGGAGGCCATATATCTAGCTTATCACCATATGGTAGGCGTGTCCAAAGTGCGGCCCGGGGGCCATTTGGGGCCCCCAGGTCATTCTTTAACGGCACATTTTAAAAATACAATTGAAATAAATAAAAAGTGGCATAAAAGCGCAAACAGGTGAAATGTAAAAAGAAAATGTTGCAATGCTTTAATAACACAAAGCTGCCATGCAGGCTGTTTCTTTCTTTAAAAAAGAATGAATCCAAATCAATGTCATTTTGAATTATTGACCTATTCAAGGCTTCAATGATGTCACATTAAATATTCCACTTTTAAGATATTTTTGGGGGAAAATGTTGCATATTTTGTGTTTTGCCATGTAAAAAACGGAGCTGTTTTTTTTAAGAAGGCTCTAAAACAAACAAACAAAAAACATAAACAACAATAAAACTTAAAATTGACGGATATATCTGAAGATGATTTCGAGATTATTGTGCTAAAAGTAAGCAGTAAAAAAATTTATTATTTATTTTTTAACACTTTAATGAGTAGGACACTTTTCGATCCCCAATTATTTTAGTGTGATTTGTTTTTAAGTGTCATTGCTCAAAAAATAATAATGAATCAAAATCCAAAATGAAGGCTTCAATTATTATATAATCTCAAATATTCCACCTAAAAAAGTTATTGGATGAAAATATTGCATATTTTCCTAATGTTGATCTAGAGATTTAAAACATGAATAATAATGAAAACAATACTAATAATACTGAATAATGACACATTTTTAATATATTTTTTTTACCAAAACCCTTTGGGGTCCCCGGGATCATAACTGAGTGGAGGCCTAAATGTATATTTTTTATACATATATTGTATTGGTTTTTAAAATAAAAAATATGAAAATGGCCCCCGCTTGCTTTGATTTTTCAGTGGAAAAAGTTTGGACACCCCTGCCATATGGTCTCAACATCAAAGGTCTATTTCCCTACGAAGACCATGCATCCTGCCCATCAACCAATGGCCTCACCACCGAAGTTTGATCACTCTATGGAGGCTGTACACCCCTCCCATCCCCACACCACTTCAACACCGCTGGCCCATCACCAAATGTCCACACCTATGGTCCTTCACCCGGCGTACACAATAGCTTGCTACCTGAATCCACCTGAGAATAAAAAGGCAGCTTTCCTGGCACCAGACAGGAGAGATGCAGGCAACCCATCTATTGAGGACACTATCTGTTATCAACCACAGGCAGAAAAATCATGGACGCCATGTGATGGATGTAGGGAGGAGTTGGAAAAAAAGTGGCCAGAAAAATAAGGAATTGAAGAAGTCCTCTTGAAAATAGGTAAGTACCATTCATGATGTCATTGTTTTGTTGACTTAAACTTGTGATTGGGCTTTGAACACATTTTCTCATTTTGGTATTGTTTGTGCTATTTTTTCCCTTTCAGATCCGGTCCAAGTCAGAGTACTTCAAACTCTCTGCGACTTGGTTGGAGACAAATACAGCGACGGCCCTCCTCAACAATCGGGCCAGCAAGAGCTCTTTCCTGAGAGCGGCGTATTCATATCATTGTTCCGCCTTGCTGCCATGAGACATGCTGCAAAGCCCAAATGTATGCGTTTATTTTGACCTCTTTTTTTTACAGTAGAGGAGTGTCAAAATGCTGTCCCTTTTTGACGCCCTGGAAACAAACCTGCAGGAACACCAAAGCGCATCCTTAACCGGAAAAAAGTTGAAGGAATCCTTAGTAAGTTTTCCCAAACAGAGGGTGTTTTCAGGCCAAAATTGGGTAACAATAATGAAATAGAAGTTCAATATGAGAAATGTTGATCCCTTTTCGATTACAGCAGACTGGAAGCATAACTGAATGTTACATCATTACAATTTGTTATAGACTAAAAACTAGCGTTATGATGAGCAATATAGTTTTATGTCCATCAACTTGAAGTGTGGTTGTGTGTATTAATGGTTTTGCGTAAATGAAGGCTTTAAACGGCAATAAAAAAGCATTAAATGCATTGCCCAGAGGCATTTAAAAAATGGAATATGATTGTAGGACATGGCGGACAGTCAATATGTCAAACGGTAAAGGAAAATGAACTTAAGAAGGTTACAGTCATCGAAATTGTTAGTCTGTCTATGTGTTTCTTTTTTGAACTGCGGCTTTCAAACTGCATACAAGAGGTATTGTAAGGTGGGAACACGACAAAAGCACTGCTTCAATAAAGCAAAATGAAACTGCTCTGGGGGCATAAACTTTTCCATTCTTTGGTCACTGTAGGCGTGTAGTCCTTAACTGTGACACCATGTCAGGATAATGGAGAAGCTGAGCCGACACGGAGTCGTTTATTTCAATCATCTCCACTTCAACACATATGAGCTAACTTGCCTAACATTAGCAACTGTTGTGACGCAATTCCCTCAAGTGATCTATGCTAGCCTAGGATGGACAAAAGAGGCCATTTTCACAGCAGACCACAACTATTTCATTCTCTGACATTCCCACAATAAATGAATACAAGTTCCTTCAGCTGCCGGACACTTGATACATACTTGCTGTTTACTGTAAACATTTGAAACAACAGAGAGGGTGTAAATACAATAAATGCAATATGTTTAATTGCTATAGCTTTTTTAAAATGCATTTTATTGGCATTTTTACCAATATTATTCTGTATTTTTCTAAAATGTTTAAATCGATCATCCATTTCCAAACACATGCATAATTTGCAATCCTAGTATGATGTTCATTTATTTTTCCATAAAACTTTTGAACTATTTTAAAACAAATTGTATCCTGATTAAAAATGGTATCCTCCAGTTTGTGGCTATTATAAGTCATCATTTCAGAGAATATATATATACTTATATATATATATATATATACTTACAGCATGTTTCAAACAGACACAACTAAATAAATTGCTAATGGGTATATTATATTGATCATCTGATGCAGAATGGGATGTTTGTTTCGAGGGTTTAAGTGCAGTTCTCCTTTAATATTTTTGATAGTCGAACCTTTTAATTAGCGATTGTCTACGGCCACGCACACAGTCAAAACACCAGATGCTACTCCACAAAAATAAATCAATAAAAATACATTCTCCAATGAAACAGCTTTGTAATCCAATTCTAATACACTAGATAGTAACAGTTCATGTAAACTTTTCAACTCATTTACTTGTCTAATGCTTGCAACTGTGTGTATACAGATCATTGGAAGCTTTTGATGATATAAAAAAAACAATTAAATGCAGTCGCACATGGGCATTACATTTTTTTAAGTACCAACAAAATGGCATTAAAAAGCATTACATTTGATTTGCATTATTATTGTTATTGCATTGCATTGCATATATTTGATAGCTGTAGAAACTGATGTGGCAAAATGACAAATGGCTGATTATTATGTTCTTGCCTTGCAGCGTATGTCCTGAGATGCAGTACCCTTCCTGATTGGGACGATATTGAGGAGGTCAAGCTCAAGAAAGCTTTGGTAAACAAAAGTCAGGCCAGAGACGGTTTTAAGTAGGCCCTTGTACCTGTCAAGTTCATTCTATGGTAGGATGTTTCCTTGGTAAACATGTTCAATATTTTGGTCTAGGTTTGCGCGGTATATGTTGTAAAAAATGGCCCTATGATGTAGCTTTTAGTACCAGGTTATACTGTGATAATGCATATTGAGCTGTGCTGTGTCAAGCAAATTTGGCAGTGATGCACCCTCACTAACAAGCTAGCGGCTAATATCCTTTTACAGTTCAAAGTTGTTTCCAAAATAAAAAAAAATGCAACTGGAAATGACGCAGTATGTTACTGCTTACATAATCAGGTATATTAGTAGCTTTTGTAACCAATTTCAACATGTTTCAATGATCATTTGTGTACCAAATGTTATATTGTTATCGCAGGAGGCTGTTCTATTGTTTACAACAGTGTTTCTTAATCATAGGGCTGGGGCCCACTGTTTGGCTGCGAGTACCCCTTGGAAGCCGCCAATAAATATCTGTTTCTTAGCTGTGGTCCGTCCATATGGGCCGCAATGGTACTCGCTTGTAATCCACTTTAGTGTAGAATGACTCATTCAGTGTTTATATTTCATTTGGCCCCGGACCCCTCTGTAGTGGAAAATTCTGAGACCCCTCTGTGGTGGAAAAGTTGGTCGTGCCCCAAGGTTAAAAATGTTAAGAATCCCTGGTTTTCAATGTGTGATTATTTTTTTGTATGTAGACCAGTTCCAGACAGCACGGTTACAATTTTATAAATGTATTTCAGTTTTTGCTTGGAATATTTCAAAAATGGAAATGTTGTCATTTACTCGCCCTCTTACTGAGATGAAGTCAAGTGTTTTTTTAACTAAGGTACCTGGTTTGCTCAACAAGGAGTTAAAAAAACTACACCTGACTTTTTCACAATAACAAAGTGAGTACTTAAGGTCAAATTCATTTATTTTTGTATTTGTTTTATTTTTGTATATTGTTTTCTATGTTGTTTTAAGTATTGTAAATGTCAATATGTACATTATGTATGTACTAATTCACTACATTTACATTTTGTTATTTCATCTATTTTTAAATTATATTTGGTATTTTTGTGTAGCCAAATAAAGTGATACACCTTTCAATGTTTGAGTATTTGTTTAGTGTTATTTCTAATTAAGTCATATGAATATTTAAATTGCACTCTCAATTTGTTCTCATGATTCTCAAATTTGAGATATGATAATAAATTTAAGAGAAATAATCAAGACATTAAAAAGACATACATAAGATCTCTTTTATTGCTCATACATCTCATTTCTTTCTCTTTTTATCATCCTTCAAAATAAATGAGACATAATTGAGAACAATGGCATACATATATGAGCTCTCGTCAGTGTATCCCACTTCCCAAATATTGCTCAAAGGGTTGTCTCAAATCAACCTCCTTTGTCTCAGTGACGTCTTGTCTCTTTTTAGCTTATTTATTGCTCCTAAGGGTCCCTTAGGAGCAATAAAGGAGAAGCAATTGATCACAAAATTAGACAGATATGAGAAGCTCAAAATGTTCTCAAGATACGAGATTAAGCAACAGATGAGCAAGCAAATTTTTGCTCTGGCCATGCTCCCTCCTCCCCAGTGGACGATGGCGTGGAACAGCGCAGAGGCCACCACAGTGTCTATGTTTCTTTTAGTTGTTATTCATAGCTGTATGTAGAAGTGTCTGCTTGTATCCGCTGCTTTAATGTCTTTAATGTCCTTTGTGTTCTTTGATGTTTACCTCTTACACACATGTGAGAGGGATGTGTACTATGGCTATGAGTTGTTGTTTTTTTTCCCCTTGGCCTCAGTCTGGACCCCCCTTCTCCAGGGCCCAGGTTTAGACCTTTTTTTTTTTTAGTATATTTTATTTTATTTTAATCTTCTATTTTTTTCACCCATTCCCAACCTCATTATACTTTACAGAGCCAGGAGTCCTCGATTACATTTATGTATGGAACACAATCTTATTGTCACAAGACCCAGGGTAGACTAGGGGTTGAGACTGCTGACTTTGAATGAAAAGTACTGAGTTCAAACCTCACTCTGGTTGATAGTATTTTTTTTTTTTACCTCATCATACTTTACTAAGGCCGGGAGTCATCGATTACATTTGTGTATGGACTAAAATCCTACCTTTACAAGACTGAAAGTATCCCAGTGGTTAAGACTGTTGCATGAGGACAAACTGTACAGAGTTCAAACCCCACTCCGGTCAGCAGTATTTTTTCCACCTCATCTTACTCAAGTGAGTCAGGGGTCGTAGATAACATTTGTGTATGGAAAGAAATCCATTTTTCACAGGACCAGGGATAGCTCAGTGGTTAAGACTGCTGACTCTGAATGACAGGTACTGGGTTCGAATCCGACTCATGTTGACAAAATTTAGTTTAAGCTTGTCATACTTTACTGTGCAAGGAGTCCTCGATTACATTTTTGTATAGAACACAATCTTCTCGTCACAAGACCCAGGATAGACCAGGGGTTAAGACATCTAATTCGGAATGAAAAGTACTGGGTTCAAGTCCCACTCAGGTTGACTGTATTTTGTTCTACCTCATCAAACTTTACTGGGCCATCAGTCCTCGATTACATTTGTGTATAAAAAAAAAAATATCTCATCAAGACCCAGGATAGCCCAGTGGTTAAGACTGCTGACTCAGAATGACAGGTACTGGGTTCGAATCCCACTAATGTTGACAAAATTTTGTTTAAGCTTGTCATACTTTACTGAGTCAGGAGTCCTCGATTACATTTGTGTATAGAACACAATCTTCTCTTCACAAGACCCAGGATAGACCAGGGGTTAAGACATCTGACTCGGAATGAAAAGTACTGGGTTCAAATCCCAGTACTTTGAGTGTATTTTGTTCTACCTCATCAAACTTTACTGGGCCACAGTCCTCGATTACATTTGTGTATGAAAAAAAATTGTCTCATCTAGACCCAGGATAGCCCAGTGGTTAAGACTGTTGACTCAGGTTGAAGAGTGTGGGGTTTGACTCCTGCTTGGGTCGATGTGTAATTTAAAAGATCAGCTGGAGGCTGCAAGTTGACAAATATTGTGACTGTGTCATTTCTCCCATGTAATGTTAAAATAATAATTTGATTTACTTTTTATTTTATCCAATTACAATTAACCTATTTTATTTTATTTGTACCCAGGAGAGCTCATTGGTCAACGCTCTTTATTTATCCTATTCCCACCCACCTCAGGAGTTACGCTCACTCGCACACACTCCTACACACACACACGCGCACTCATTCTCACACACACACACACACACACACACAGGTAACCCCTGAGGTGTCATCATTGACTATTTGACAATTTATTTTGTTTTATTATTAGCTTTAGTGTTGACTTAATTTTTCAACTATATGTTAGTCAAACAACTAGCACATAACATTACTCTGTGTGGGGGAGAAGAAGCAGCCCACAATGTATGTCGTCTTGACGCCATACAGCCAAATTACTGACTCCATGTATGGGAATTGAACTCACTACCCCTGTATTAGGAGCCCACAGTGTTGACCATTGAGCTATCCTGGGTCCCAACAAAGTTTGGTTTTCGCTCATATACAAATGTTATCAGTGAACTATGATCAGGCAAAACAAAGAACAAGTACTTCCCGGATGTGGATTTGAACCCAGTAGTACTGCGTGTGAGGCAGCAGTGTTAACCATTGAGCTATCACAGGTCCCACTTCGTATTGTTTTTCACTCATATACAAATGTAATCAGTGAACTATGATCAAGGCAAAACAATAAACTAACGCCTCCTAACAATGGATTTGAACCCAGTAGTTCTGCATGAGAGGCAGCAGTCTTAACCATTGAGCTATCCTGAGTCTTGTTGTAAGTGTAGTCCGGCTCATTCATTAATGGAATCTTGACATCTGTCCCAGTAAAGTACGATTGAGGTGGAGCTCAATTTTGAACTGAAGTTACATATCAAACCAATTGGGATTCAAACCCAGTACCCCCATATTTGAAGCTCACAGTGTTGACCATTGAGGTATCCTGGGTTCCATCAAGACATGATTTTCACTCATATACAAATGCAATCATTTAACAATGATAGAGATGAAACAAAAAACAAGACCTCCCATCTTGTGGATTTGAACCCAGTAGTACCGTGTGAGAGGCAGCAGCCTTAACCATTGAGCATTTTGGGTTCTACTACTTCATGATCTGGATCAATATACGAATGTTACATACCTGTTGTTGAGTAGTTGGTGTGTGCCATGTCTCTCAGGTGTGACATACCTGTTGTTGGTGTGTGCCATGTCTCTCAGGTGTGACATACCTGTTATTGGTGTGTGCCATGTCTCTCAGGTGTGACATACCTGTTGTTGGTGTGTGCCATGTCTCTCAGGTGTGACATACCTGTTATTGGTGTGTGCCATGTCTCTCAGGTGTGACATACCTGTTGTTGGTGTGTGCCATGTCTCTCAGGTGTGACATACCTGTTATTGGTGTGTGCCATGTCTCTCAGGTGTGACATACCTGTTGTTGGTGTGTGCCATGTCTCTCAGGTGTGACATACCTGTTATTGGTGTGTGCCATGTCTCTCAGGTGTGACATACCTGTTGTTGGTGTGTGCCATGTCTCTCAGGTGTGACATACCTGTTGATGTCATACCTGCCAGCTTGTCTGCAGCAATAAACAAGTCATCAATTGAGTTCACAACATGTTTGATGTTTATTGCTCTTATGTTGAAGTAGTTCCCATCTGCAGTTCGCCCACTGCGCTCTATCGCCACCATGTGGTCATACCTGCAACAACTTCATAGTTCTTTGAAACTATCGCCACCATGTGGTCATACCTGCAACAACTTCATAGTTCTTTGAAACTATCGCCACCATGTGGTCATACCTGCAACAACTTCATAGTTCTTTGAAACTATCGCCACCATGTGGTCATACCTGCAACAACTTCATAGTTCTTTGAAACTATCGCCACCATGTGGTCATACCTGCAACAACTTCATAGTTCTTTGAAACTATCGCCACCATGTGGTCATACCTGCAACAACTTCATAGTTTGTTGAAACTATCGCCACCATGTGGTCATACCTGCAACAACTTCATAGTTCTTTGAAACTATCGCCACCATGTGGTCATACCTGCAACAACTTCATAGTTCTTTGAAACTATCGCCACCATGTGGTCATACCTGCATTAACTTCATAGTTTGTTGAAACTATCGCCATCATGTGGTCACACCTGCAACAACTTCATAGTTCTTTGAAACTATCGCCACCATGTGGTCATACCTGCAACAATTTCATAGTTTGTTGAAACTATCGCCACCATGTGGTCATACCTGCAACAATTTCATAGTTCTTTGAAACTATCGCCACCATGTGGTCATACCTGCAACAACTTCATAGTTCTTTGAAACTAAAATCTATTGAGATATATATCGTATATATGAAGCGGAAAACAACCCAAAATTCTAAGTTTCTTCATGCGACGTAGCCGGCCTACTTCACCACAGTCTGTAGTCTATTGACCCCCCCCCCCCAGGCAAAGATGAGATGGAGACGTGATGGTGACGACTAACACATTTTCTGGGGGGGAAATCACTGCATAGATAACATTTGTGTATGGAAAGAAATCTATTCTTTACAAGACCAAGGATAGCTCAGTGGTTAAGACTGCGGACTCTGAATGAGAGGTACTGGTTTCGAATGCCAATCTAGTTGACATCATTTTGTTCAAACTCATCATACTTTACTGAGCCAGGAGTCCTCAATTACATTTGTGTATGGAACACAATCATAGCTTCACAAGACCCAGGACAGTCCAGTGGTTAAGACTTCTCACTTGGAATTAAGCGCACTGGGTTCAAATCCAGCTCTAATTGATTTTTATTTATTTTTTTCCCCAAGATGGCGCTGCTGTAGTGGCTGCTGTTGGCAGGAGCTCCGTGCTCTTGTGTCATCCTTTTGTGTTTCCCTCTTGTTTTCATGTGTTATTATATTTTTTTGCCTTTTGGTCCGGGACGCTTTGGGACTGTGTGACAAGGGGTAGAACTTTCGTGACCTCTGCGGTGCTTTTTGTGGACTTCTGGATCTTCCTCCCGGGAGCCTTTTGACCATGGAGACCAGCTGCTGGGTGTCTGCCACACCGGAGTCGGTTTGGAGGGACTGGAGGAGATGCGGATGAAGGGACAGGTTTGCGGAGCAAGCTCTGAGCGCTGGGACGGAGAGGCTTTGCGGTGTCTTGGCTGGGTGAGCAGGTGTCGGACACCTCAGTCACCTTGGACGTATCCTCGCTCATCCGTGCGGACTGGACACTGGCCGAGAGTTGGTTGGCGGCTTAGAGTGGAGTCAGTTCTCTTGGTTGCTTTGTTGGGTCTGCTCCTGTTTCTGGCCACCCATAGCAAAGCAAAATTGAAGATGAAATCTCATGTATGTCTTATATATATCTCCTAGACATAAAAGAGCACTAATCGAGACCAAAATAGTTTTCTCATTCTTCTCAAATGTATCTCCTGAGAAATAAGGCTCACAGTGAGCACTATGAGAGATCTCATAGTTGTCTAATAGTTATCTCTTTTCCCGATTTCAACTAAGACCAAAATGAAAGATGAACGAGCTGGTCTCCAATATGTCTCAATTATGACTCAGTGAGAAAAACACGTGGTTTTGTTTCTCACTACTCACTGTTTGAGTTCTCAGATGTCTCTTTTCTATTTCGGCAAAAAGACAATTGATGAGTATTGGTTTCAATATGTCTCAATGATGTCTCAGTGAGAGATATACTTGGTTTTGTTTCTCACTGCTCACTATTTGAGTTGTTAGATATACCCATTTTCTAAAAAAATCTAAAAAAATGCATTTTAATTGGCTCAATTTAATTATACCTCAATCATATTCCAGTTTATCTCATGCCAACATTTGGAGAAAATAATTAATTCAGACAATATGGATATATGGTCTGTAATCTCGATTTTGGACCACCATCCGCCGCCTCAGGAAGGGGAAGCAGTGCACTGTCAACACCGTGTATGGTGCGGATGGTGTCCTGTTGACCTCAACTGTGGATGTTGTGGATAGGTGGAAGGAATACTTTGGAAGACCTCCTCAATCCCACCAACACGTCTTCCTATGAGGAAGCAGTGCCTGGGGAATCTGTGGTGGACTCTCCTATTTCTGGGGCTGAGGTTGCTGAGGTAGTTAAAAAGCTCCTCGGTGGCAAGGCCCCAGGGGTGGATGAGATCCGCCCAGAGTTCCTTAAGGCTCTGGATGCTGTGGGGCTGTCTTGGTTGACAAGACTCTGCAGCATCGCGTGGACATCGGGGGCGGTACCTCTGGATTGGCAGACCGCCGTGGTGGTCCCTCTCTTTAAGAAGGGGGACCGGAGGGTGTGTTCCAACTATCGTGGGATCACACTCCTCAGCCTTCCCGGTAAGGTTTATTCAGGTGTACTGGAGAGGAGGCTACGCCGGATAGTCGAACCTCGGATTCAGGAGGAACAGTGTGGTTTTCGTCCTGGTCGTGGAACTGTGGACCAGCTCTATACTCTCGGCAGGGTTCTTGAGGGTGCATGGGAGTTTGCCCAACCAGTCTACATGTGCTTTGTGGACTTGGAGAAGGCATTGGACCGTGTCCCTCGGGAAGTCCTGTGGGGAGTGCTCAGAGAGTATGGGGTATCGGACTGTCTTATTATGGCAGTCCGATCCCTGTATGATCAGTGTCTGAGCTTGGTCCGCATTGCTGGCAGTAAGTCGGACACGTTTCCAGTGAGGGTTGGACATTACATTTGTGTATGGACTAAAATCCTACCTTTACAAGACTGAAAGTAGCCCAGTGGTTAAGACTGTTGCATGAGAACAAACTGTACAGAGTTCAAACCCCACTCCGGTCAGCAGTATTTTTTCCACCTCATCTTACTCCAGTGAGTCAGGGGTCGTAGATAACATTTGTGTATGGAAAGAAATCCATTCTTCACAGGACCAGGGATAGCTCAGTGGTTAAGACTGCTGACTCTGAATGACAGGTACTGGGTTCGAATCCCACTCATGTTGACAAAATTTAGTTTAAGCTTGTCATACTTTACTGAGCCAGGAGTCCTCGATTACATTTGTGTATAGAACACAATCTTCTCTTCACGAGACCCAGGATAGACCAGGTGTTAAGACATCTGACTCGGAATGAAAACTACTGCGTTCAAGTCCCACTCAGGTTGACTGTATTTTGTTCTACCTCATCAAACTTTACTGGGCCATCAGTCCTCGATTACATTTGTGTATGAAAAAAAAAAAGATCTCATCAAGACCCAGGATAGCCCAGTGGTTAAGACTGCTGACTCTGAATGACAGGTACTGGGTTTGAATCCCACTCATGTTGACAACATTTTGTTTAAGCTTGTCATACTTTACTGAGCCAGGAGTCCTCGATTACATTTGTGTATAGAACACAATCTTCTCCTCACAAGACCCAGGATAGCCCAGTGGTTAAGACTGCTGACTCTGAATGACAGGTACTGGGTTCGAATCCCACTCATGTTGACAAAATTTATTTTAAGCTTGTCATACTTTACTGAGCCAGGAGTCCTTGATTACATTTGGGTATAGAACTCAATCTTCTCTTCACAAGACCCAGGATAGACCAGGGGTTAAGACATCTGACTCGGAATGAAAAGTACTGGGTTCAAATCCCACTCAGGTTGAGTGTATTTTGTTCTACCTCATCAAACTTTACTGGGCCATTAGTCCTCGATTACATTTGTGTATGAAAAAAAAATATCTCATCAAGACTCAGGATAGGCCAGTGGTCAAGACTGCTGACTCTGAATGACAGGTACTGGGTTCGAATCCCACTCATGTTGACAAAATTTAGTTTAAGCTTGTCATACTTTACTGAGCCAGGATTCCTCGATTACATTTGTGTATAGAACACAATCTACTCTTCACAAGACCCAGGATAGACCAGGGGTTAAGACATCTGACTTGGAATGAAAAGTACTGGGTTCAAATCCCACTCAGGTTGAGTGTATTTTGTTCTACCTCATCAAACTTTACTGGGCCACAGTCCTCGATTACATTTGTGTATGAAAAAAAATTGTCTCATCTAGACCCAGGATAGCCCAGTGGTTAAGACTGTTGACTCAGGTTGAAGAGTGTGGGGTTCGACTCCTGCTTGGGTCGATGTGTAATTTAAAAGATCAGCTGGAGGCTGCAAGTTGACAAATATTGTGACTGTGTCATTTCTCCCATGTAATGTTAAAATAATAATTTGATTTACTTTTTATTTTATCCAATTACAATTAATCTATTTTATTTTATTTGTACCCAGGAGAGCTCATTGGTCAACGCTCTTTATTTATCCTATTCCCACCCACCTCAGGAGTTACGCTCACTCGCACACACTCGCGCACTCATTCTCACACACACACACACACACACACAGGTAACCCCTGAGGTGTCATCATTGACTATTTGACAATTTATTTTGGATTATTATTAGCTTTAGTGTTGACTTAATTTTTCAACTATATGTTAGTCAAACAACTAGCACATAACATTACTCTGTGTGGGGGAGAAGAAGCAGCCCACAATGTATGTCGTCTTGACGCCATACAGCCAAATTACTGACTCCATGTATGGGATTTGAACTCACTACCCCTGTATTAGGAGCCCACAGTGTTGACCATTGAGCTATCCTGGGTCCCAACAAAGTTTGGTTTTCGGTCATATACAAATGTTATCAGTGAACTATGATCAGGCAAAACAAAGAACAAGAACTTCCCGAATGTGGATTTGAACCCAGTAGTACTGCGTGTGAGGCAGCAGTGTTAACCATTGAGCTATCACAGGTCCCACCAAGCATTGTTTTTCACTCATATACAAATGTAATCAGTGAACTATGATCAAGGCAAAACAATAAACTAACGCCTCCTAACAATGGATTTGAACCCAGTAGTTCTGCATGGGGGCAGCAGTCTTAACCATTGAGCTATCCTGAGTCTTGTTGTAAGTGTAGTCTGGCTCATTCATTAATGGAATCGTGACATCTGTCCCAGTAAACTACGATTGAGGTGGAGCTCAAATTTGAACTGAAGTTACATATCAAACCAATTGGGATTCAAACCCAGTACCCCCATATTTGAAGCTCACAGTGTTGACCATTGAGGTATCCTGGGTTCCATCAAGACATGATTTTCACTCATATACAAAAGCAATCATTTAACAATGATAGAGATGAAACAAAAAACAAGACTTCCCATCTTGTGGATTTGAACCCAGTAGTACCGTGTGAGAGGCAGCAGCCTTAACCATTGAGCATTTTGGGTTCTACTACTTCATGATCTGGATCAATATACGAATGTTACATACCTGTTGTTGAGTAGTTGGTGTGTGCCATGTTTCTCAGGTGTGACATACCTGTTGTTGGTGTGTGCCATGTCTCTCAGGTGTGACATACCTGTTGTTGGTGTGTGCCATGTCTCTCAGGTGTGACATACCTGTTGTTGGTGTGTGCCATGTCTCTCAGGTGTGACATACCTGTTGTTGGTGTGTGCCATGTCTCTCAGGTGTGACATACCTGTTGTTGGTGTGTGCCATGTCTCTCAGGTGTGACATACCTGTTGTTGTCATACCTGCCAGCTTGTCTGCAGCAATAAACAAGTCATCAATTGAGTCCACAACATGTTTGATGTTTATTGCTCTTATGTTGAAGTAGTTCCCATCTGCAGTTCGCCCACTGCGCTCTATCGCCACCATGTGGTCATACCTGCAACAACTTCATAGTTCTTTGAAACTATCGCCACCATGTGGTCATACCTGCAACAACTTCATAGTTCTTTGAAACTATCGCCACCATGTGGTCATACCTGCAACAACTTCATAGTTCTTTAAAACTATCGCCACCATGTGGTCACACCTGCAACAACTTCATAGTTCTTTGAAACTATCACCACCATGTGGTCATACCTGCAACAACTTCATAGTTGTTTGAAACTATCGCCACCACGTGGTCATACCTGCAACAACTTCATAGTTTGTTGAAACTATCGCCACCATGTGGTCATACCTGCAACAACTTCATAGTTCTTTGAAACTATCGCCACCATGTGGTCATACCTGCAACAACTTCATAGTTCTTTGAAACTATCGCCACCATGTGGTCATACCTGCAACAACTTCATAGTTCTTTAAAACTATCGCCACCATGTGGTCACACCTGCAACAACTTCATAGTTCTTTGAAACTATCACCACCATGTGGTCATACCTGCAACAACTTCATAGTTGTTTGAAACTATCGCCACCACGTGGTCATACCTGCAACAACTTCATAGTTTGTTGAAACTATCGCCACCATGTGGTCATACCTGCAACAACTTCATAGTTCTTTGAAACTATCGCCACCATGTGGTCATACCTGCAACAACTTCATAGTTCTTTAAAACTATCGCCACCATGTGGTCACACCTGCAACAACTTCATAGTTCTTTGAAACTATCACCACCATGTGGTCATACCTGCAACAACTTCATAGTTGTTTGAAACTATCGCCACCACGTGGTCACACCTGCAACAACTTGATAGTTCTTTGAAACTATCGCCACCATGTGGTCATACCTGCAACAACTTCATAGTTCTTTAAAACTATCGCCACCATGTGGTCATACCTGCAACAACTTCATAGTTCTTTAAAACTATCGCCACCATGTGGTCATACCTGCAACAACTTCATAGTTCTTTAAAACTATCGCCACCATGTGGTCATACCTGCAACCACTTCATAGTTCTTTGAAACTATCGCCACCACGTGGTCATACCTGCAACAACTTCATAGTTCTTTGAAACTATCGCCACCATGTGGTCACACCTGCAACAACTTCATAGTTTGTTGAAACTATCGCCACCATGTGGTCATACCTGCAACAACTTCATAGTTTGTTGAAACTATCGCCACCATGTGGTCATACCTGCAACAACTTCATATTCTTTGAAACTATCGCCACCACGTGGTCACACCTGCAACAACTTCATAGTTCTTTGAAACTATCGCCACCATGTGGTCATACCTGCAACAACTTCATAGTTCTTTGAAACTATCGCCACCATGTGGTCACACCTGCAACAACTTCATAGTTCTTTGAAACTATCGCCACCATGTGGTCATACCTGCAACAACTTCATAGTTCTTTAAAACTATCGCCACCATGTGGTCATACCTGCAACAACTTCATAGTTCTTTGAAACTATCGCCACCATGTGGTCATACCTGCAACAACTTCATAGTTCTTTGAAACTATCGCCACCTTGTGGTCATACCTGCAACAACTTCATAGTTCTTTTAAACTATCGCCACCACGGTGTCATACCTGCAACAACTTCATAGTTCTTTGAAACTATCGCCACCACGTGGTCATACCTGCAACAACTTCATAGTTCTTTGAAACTATCGCCACCATGTGGTCACACCTGCAACAACTTCATAGTTCTTTGAAACTATCGCCACCATGTGGTCATACCTGCAACAACTTCATAGTTGTTTGAAACTATCGCCACCACGTGGTCATACCTGCAACAACTTCATAGTTCTTTGAAACTATCGCCACCATGTGGTCATACCTGCAACAACTTCATAGTTTGTTGAAACTATCGCCACCATGTGGTCATACCTGCAACAACTTCATAGTTTGTTGAAACTATCGCCACCATGTGGTCATACCTGCAACAACTTCATAGTTTGTTGAAACTATCGCCACCATGTGGTCATACCTGCAACAACTTCATAGTTTGTTGAAACTATCGCCACCATGTGGTCATACCTGCAACAACTTCATAGTTCTTTGAAACTATCGCCACCACGTGGTCACACCTGCAACAACTTCATAGTTCTTTGAAACTATCGCCACCATGTGGTCATACCTGCAACAACTTCATAGTTTGTTGAAACTATCGCCACCATGTGGTCACACCTGCAACAACTTCATAGTTCTTTGAAACTATCGCCACCATGTGGTCATACCTGCAACAACTTCATAGTTTGTTGAAACTATCGCCACCATGTGGTCATACCTGCAACAACTTCATAGTTTGTTGAAACTATCGCCACCATGTGGTCATACCTGCAACAACTTCATAGTTTGTTGAAACTATCGCCACCATGTGGTCATACCTGCAACAACTTCATAGTTTGTTGAAAGTATCGCCACCATGTGGTCATACCTGCAACAACTTCATAGTTTGTTGAAACTATCGCCACCACGTGGTCACACCTGCAACAACTTGATAGTTCTTTGAAACTATCGCCACCATGTGGTCATACCTGCAACAACTTCATAGTTCTTTAAAACTATCGCCACCATGTGGTCATACCTGCAACAACTTCATAGTTCTTTGAAACTATCGCCACCACGGTGTCACACCTGCAACAACTTCATAGTTCTTTGAAACTATCGCCACCACGTGGTCATACCTGAAAAAACTTCATAGTTCTTTGAAACTATCGCCACCATGTGGTCATACCTGCAACAACTTCATAGTTCTTTGAAACTATCGCCACCATGTGGTCATACCTGCAACAACTTCATAGTTCTTTGAAACTATCGCCACCATGTGGTCATACCTGCAACAACTTCATAGTTCTTTGAAACTATCGCCACCATGTGGTCATACCTGCAACAACTTCATAGTTCTTTGAAACTATCGCCACCATGTGGTCATACCTGCAACAACTTCATAGTTCTTTGAAACTATCGCCACCATGTGGTCATACCTGCAACAACTTCATAGTTCTTTGAAACTATCGCCACCATGTGGTCATACCTGCAACAACTTCATAGTTCTTTGAAACTATCGCCACCATGTGGTCATACCTGCAACAACTTCATAGTTCTTTGAAACTATCGCCACCATGTGGTCATACCTGCAACAACTTCATAGTTCTTTGAAACTATCGCCACCATGTGGTCATACCTGCAACAACTTCATAGTTCTTTGAAACTATCGCCACCACGTGGTCATACCTGCAACAACTTCATAGTTCTTTGAAACTATCGCCACCACGTGGTCATACCTACAACAACTTCATAGTTCTTTGAAACTATCGCCACCACGTGGTCATACCTGTAACAACTTCATAGTTCTTTGAAACTATCGCCACCACGTGGTCATACCTGCAACAACTTCATAGTTCTTTGAAACTATCGCCACCATGTGGTCATACCTGTAACAACTTCATAGTTCTTTGAAACTATCGCCACCACGTGGTCATACCTGCAACAACTTCATAGTTCTTTGAAACTATCGCCACCACGTGGTCATACCTACAACAACTTCATAGTTCTTTGAAACTATCGCCACCACGTGGTCATACCTGCAACAACTTCATAGTTCTTTGAAACTATCGCCACCACGTGGTCATACCTGCAACAACTTCATAGTTCTTTGAAACTATCGCCACCACGTGGTCATACCTACAACAACTTCATAGTTCTTTGAAACTATCGCCACCACGTGGTCATACCTGCAACAACTTCATAGTTCTTTGAAACTATCGCCACCATGTGGTCATACCTGTAACAACTTCATAGTTCTTTGAAACTATCGCCACCACGTGGTCATACCTGCAACAACTTCATAGTTCTTTGAAACTATCGCCACCATGTGGTCATACCTGTAACAACTTCATAGTTCTTTGAAACTATCGCCACCACGGTGTCACACCTGCAACAACTTGATAGTTCTTTGAAACTATCGCCACCACTTGGTCATACCTGCAACAACTTCATAGTTCTTTAAAACTATCGCCACCATGTGGTCACACTTGACACAACTTCATAGTTCTTTGAAACTATCGTCACCATGTGGTCATACCTGCAACAACTTCATAGTTTGTTGAAACTATCGCCACCACGTGGTCATACCTGCAACAACTTCATAGTTCTTTGAAACTATCGCCACCACGTGGTCATACCTGCAACAACTTCATAGTTCTTCGAAACTATCGCCACCATGTGGTCATACCTGCAACAACTTCATAGTTTGTTGAAACTATCGCCACCATGTGGTCATACCTGCAACAACTTCATAGTTCTTTGAAACTATCGCCACCATGTGGTCATACCTGCAACAATTTCATAGTTTGTTGAAACTATCGCCACCATGTGGTCATACCTGCAACAACTACATAGTTCTTTGAAACTAAAATCTATTGAGATATATATCGTATATATGGAGCGGAAAACACAACCCAAAATTCTAAGTTTCTTCATGCGACGTAGTCTATTGCCCCCCCCCCCCCCCCCCCCCCCAGGCAAAGATGAGATGGAGACGTGATGGTGACGACTAACACATTTTCTGGGGGGGAAATCACTGCATAGATAACATTTGTGTATGGAAAGAAATCTATTCTTTACAAGACCAAGGATAGCTCAGTGGTTAAGACTGCGGACTCTGAATGAGAGGTACTGGTTTCGAATGCCAATGTAGTTGACATCATTTTGTTCAAACTCATCATACTTTACTGAGCCAGGAGTCCTCAATTACATTTGTGTATGGAACACAATCATAGCTTTACAAGACCCAGGACAGTCCAGTGGTTAAGACTTCTCACTTGGAATTAAGCGCACTGGGTTCAAATCCAGCTCTAATTGATTTTTATTTATTTTTTTCCCCAAGATGGCGCTGCTGTAGTGGCTGCTGTTGGCAGGAGCTCCGTGCTCTTGTGTCATCCTTTTGTGTTTCCCTCTTGTTTTCATGTGTTATTATATTTTTTTGCCTTTTGGTCCGGGACGCTTTGGGACTGTGTGACAAGGGGTAGAACTTTCGTGACCTCTGCGGTGCTTTTTGTGGACTTCTGGATCTTCCTCCCGGGAGCCTTTTGACCATGGAGACCAGCTGCTGGGTGTCTGCCACACCGGAGTCGGTTTGGAGGGACTGGAGGAGATGCGGATGAAGGGACAGGTCTGCGGAGCAAGCTCTGAGCGCTGGGACGGAGAGGCTTCGCGGTGTCTTGGCTGGGTGAGCAGGTGTCGGACACCTCAGTCACCTTGGACGTATCCTCGCTCATCCGTGCGGACTGGACACTGGCCGAGAGTTGGTTGGCGGCTTAGAGTGGAGTCAGTTCTCTTGGTTGCTTTGTTGGGTCTGCTCCTGTTTCTGGCCACCCATAGCAAAGCAAAATTGAAGATGAGATCTCATGCATGTCTTATATATATCTCCTAGACATAAAAGAGCACTAATCGAGACCAAAGTAGTTTTCTCATTCTTCTCAAATGTATCTCCTGAGAAATAAGGCTCACAGTGAGCACTATGAGAGATCTCATAGTTGTCTAATAGTTATCTCTTTTCCCGATTTCAACTAAGACCAAAATGAGAGATGAATGAGCTGGTCTCCAATATGTCTCAATGATGTCTCAGTGAGAGATATACTTGGTTTTGTCTCTCACTGCTCACTATTTGAGTTGTTAGATATACCCATTTTCTAAAAAAATCTAAAAAAATGCATTTTAATTGGCTCAATTTAATTATACCTCAATCATATTCCAGTTTATCTCATGCCAACATTTGGAGAAAATAATTAATTCAGACAATATGGATATATGGTCTGTAATCTCGATTTTGGACCACCATCCGCCGCCTCAGGAAGGGGAAGCAGTGCACTGTCAACACCGTGTATGGTGCGGATGGTGTCCTGTTGACCTCAACTGTGGATGTTGTGGATAGGTGGAAGGAATACTTTGGAAGACCTCCTCAATCCCACCAACACGTCTTCCTATGAGGAAGCAGTGCCTGGGGAATCTGTGGTGGACTCTCCTATTTCTGGGGCTGAGGTTGCTGAGGTAGTTAAAAAGCTCCTCGGTGGCACGGCCCCAAGGGTGGATGAGATCCGCCCAGAGTTCCTTAAGGCTCTGGATGCTGTGGGGCTGTCTTGGTTGACAAGACTCTGCAGCATCGCGTGGACATCGGGGGCGGTACCTCTGGATTGGCAGACCGCGGTGGTGGTCCCTCTCTTTAAGAAGGGGGACCGGAGGGTGTGTTCCAACTATCGTGGGATCACACTCCTCAGCCTTCCCGGTAAGGTTTATTCAGGTGTACTGGAGAGGAGGCTACGCCGGATAGTCGAACCTCGGATTCAGGAGGAACAGTGTGGTTTTCGTCCTGGTCGTGGAACTGTGGACCAGCTCTATACTCTCGGCAGGGTTCTTGAGGGTGCATGGGAGTTTGCCCAACCAGTCTACATGTGCTTTGTGGACTTGGAGAAGGCATTGGACCGTGTCCCTCGGGAAGTCCTGTGGGGAGTGCTCAGAGAGTATGGGGTATCGGACTGTCTTATTATGGCAGTCCGATCCCTGTATGATCAGTGTCTGAGCTTGGTCCGCATTGCTGGCAGTAAGTCGGACACGTTTCCAGTGAGGGTTGGACATTACATTTGTGTATGGACTAAAATCCTACCTTTGCAAGACTGAAAGTAGCCCAGTGGTTAAGACTGTTGCATGAGAACAAACTGTACAGAGTTCAAACCCCACTCCGGTCAGCAGTATTTTTTCCACCTCATCTTACTCCAGTGAGTCAGGGGTCGTAGATAACATTTGTGTATGGAAAGAAATCCATTCTTCACAGGACCAGGGATAGCTCAGTGGTTAAGACTGCTGACTCTGAATGACAGGTACTGGGTTCGAATCCCACTCATGTTGACAAAATTTAGTTTAAGCTTGTCATACTTTACTGAGCCAGGAGTCCTCGATTACATTTGTGTATAGAACACAATCTTCTCTTCACGAGACCCAGGATAGACCAGGTGTTAAGACATCTGACTCGGAATGAAAACTACTGCGTTCAAGTCCCACTCAGGTTGACTGTATTTTGTTCTACCTCATCAAACTTTACTGGGCCATCAGTCCTCGATTACATTTGTGTATGAAAAAAAAATATCTCATCAAGACCCAGGATAGCCTAGTGGTTAAGACTGCTGACTCTGAATGACAGGTACTGGGTTTGAATCCCACTCATGTTGACAACTTTTTGTTTAAGCTTGTCATACTTTACTGAGCCAGGAGTCCTCGATTACATTTGTGTATAGAACACAATCTTCTCCTCACAAGACCCAGGATAGCCCAGTGGTTAAGACTGCTGACTCTGAATGACAGGTACTGGGTTCGAATCCCACTCATGTTGACAAAAGTTAGTTTAAGCTTGTCATACTTTACTGAGCCAGGAGTCCTCGATTACATTTGGGTATAGAACACAATCTTCTCTTCACAAGACCCAGGATAGACCAGGGGTTAAGACATCTGACTCGGAATGAAAAGTACTGGGCTCAAATCCCACTCAGGTTGAGTGTATTTTGTTCTACCTCATCAAACTTTACTGGGCCATTAGTCCTCGATTACATTTGTGTATGAAAAAAAAATATCTCATCAAGACTCAGGATAGCCCAGTGGTCAAGACTGCTGACTCTGAATGACAGGTACTGGGTTCGAATCCCACTCATGTTGACAAAATTTTGTTTAAGCTTGTCATACTTTACTGAGCCAGGAGTCCTCGATTACATTTGTGTATAGAACACAATCTACTCTTCACAAGACCCAGGATAGACCAGGGGTTAAGACATCTGACTCGGAATGAAAAGTACTGGGTTCAAATCCCACTCAGGTTGAGTGTATTTTGTTCTACCTCATCAAACTTTACTGGGCCACAGTCCTCGATTACATTTGTGTATGAAAAAAAATTGTCTCATCTAGACCCAGGATAGCCCAGTGGTTAAGACTGTTGACTCAGGTTGAAGAGTGTGGGGTTCGACTCCTCCTTGGGTCGATGTGTAATTTAAAAGATCAGCTGGAGGCTGCAAGTTGACAAATATTGTAACTGTGTCATTTCTCCCATGTAATGTTAAAATAATAATTTGATTTACTTTTTTTTTTATCCAATTACAATTAACCTATTTTATTTTATTTGTACCCAGGAGAGCTCATTGGTCAACGCTCTTTATTTATCCTATTCCCACCCACCTCAGGAGTTACGCTCACTCGCACACACTCCTACACACAAACACACGCGCACTCATTCTCACACACACACACACACACACACACAGGTAACCCCTGAGGTGTCATCATTGACTATTTGACAATTTATTTTGGATTATTATTAGCTTTAGTGTTGACTTAATTTTTCAACTATATGTTAGTCAAACAACTAGCACATAACATTACTCTGTGTGGGGGAGAAGAAGCAGCCCACAATGTATGTCGTCTTGACGCCATACAGCCAAATTACTGACTCCATGTATGGGATTTGAACTCACTACCCCTGTATTAGGAGCCCACAGTGTTGACCATTGAGCTATCCTGGGTCCCAACAAAGTTTGGTTTTCGCTCATATACAAATGTTATCAGTGAACTATGATCAGGCAAAACAAAGAACAAGAACTTCCCGGATGTGGATTTGAACCCAGTAGTACTGCGTGTGAGGCAGCAGTGTTAACCATTGAGCTATCACAGGTCCCACTAAGTATTGTTTTTCACTCATATACAAATGTAATCAGTGAACTATGATCAAGGCAAAACAATAAACTAACGCCTCCTAACAATGGATTTGAACCCAGTAGTTCTGCATGAGAGGCAGCAGTCTTAACCATTGAGCTATCCTGAGTCTTGTTGTAAGTGTAGTCTGGCTCATTCATTAATGGAATCGTGACATCTGTCCCAGTAAACTACGATTGAGGTGGAGCTCAAATTTGAACTGAAGTTACATATCAAACCAATTGGGATTCAAACCCAGTACCCCCATATTTGAAGCTCACAGTGTTGACCATTGAGGTATCCTGGGTTCCATCAAGACATGATTTTCACTCATATACAAAAGCAATCATTTAACAATGATAGAGATGAAACAAAAAACAAGACTTCCCATCTTGTGGATTTGAACCCAGTAGTACCGTGTGAGAGGCAGCAGCCTTAACCATTGAGCATTTTGGGTTCTACTTCATCATGATCTGGATCAATATACGAATGTTACATACCTGTTGTTGAGTAGTTGGTGTGTGCCATGTCTCTCAGGTGTGACATACCTGTTGTTGGTGTGTGCCATGTCTCTCAGGTGTGACATACCTGTTGTTGGTGTGTGCCATGTCTCTCAGGTGTAACATACCTGTTGTTGTCATACCTGCCAGCTTGTCTGCAGCAATAAACAAGTCATCAATTGAGTCCACAACATGTTTGATGTTTATTGCTCTTATGTTGAAGTAGTTCCCATCTGCAGTTCGCCCACTGCGCTCTATCGCCACCATGTGGTCATACCTGCAACAACTTCATAGTTCTTTGAAACTATCACCACCATGTGGTCATACCTGCAACAACTTCATAGTTGTTTGAAACTATCGCCACCATGTGGTCATACCTGCAACAACTTCATAGTTCTTTGAAACTATCGCCACCTTGTGGTCATACCTGCAACAACTTCATAGTTCTTTGAAACTATCGCCACCACGTGGTCATACCTGCAACAACTTCATAGTTCTTTGAAACTATCGCCACCATGTGGTCATACCTGCAACAACTTCATAGTTTGTTGAAACTATCGCCACCATGTGGTCTCACCTGCAACAACTTCATAGTTTGTTGAAACTATCGCCACCATGTGGTCATACCTGCAACAACTTCATAGTTCTTTGAAACTATCGCCACCATGTGGTCATACCTGCAACAACTTCATAGTTCTTTGAAACCATCGCCACCATGTGGTCATACCTGCAACAACTTCATAGTTGTTTGAAACCATCGCCACCATGTGGTCATACCTGCAACAACTTCATAGTTCTTTGAAACTATCACCACCATGTGGTCATACCTGCAACAACTTCATAGTTGTTTGAAACTATCGCCACCATGTGGTCATACCTGCAACAACTTCATAGTTCTTTGAAACTATCGCCACCTTGTGGTCATACCTGCAACAACTTCATAGTTCTTTGAAACTATCGCCACCACGTGGTCATACCTGCAACAACTTCATAGTTCTTTGAAACTATCGCCACCATGTGGTCATACCTGCAACAACTTCATAGTTTGTTGAAACTATCGCCACCATGTGGTCTCACCTGCAACAACTTCATAGTTTGTTGAAACTATCGCCACCATGTGGTCATACCTGCAACAACTTCATAGTTCTTTGAAACTATCGCCACCATGTGGTCATACCTGCAACAACTTCATAGTTCTTTGAAACCATCGCCACCATGTGGTCATACCTGCAACAACTTCATAGTTCTTTGAAACTATCGCCACCATGTGGTCATACCTGTAACAACTTCATAGTTTGTTGAAACTATCGCCACCACGTGGTCATACCTGCAACAATTTCATAGTTCTTTGAAACTATCGCCACCACGTGGTCATACCTGCACCAACTTCATAGTTCTTTGAAACTATCGCCACCATGTGGTCATACCTGCAACAACTTCATAGTTCTTTGAAACTAAAATCTATTGAGATATATATCGTATATATGGAGCGGAAAACACAACCCAAAATTCTAAGTTTCTTCATGCGACGTAGCCGGCCTACTTCACCACAGTCTGTAGTCTATTGCCCCCCCCCCCCCCCCCAGGCAAAGATGAGATGGAGACGTGATGGTGACGACTAACACATTTTCTGGGGGGGAAATCACTGCATAGATAACATTTGTGTATGGAAAGAAATCTATTCTTTACAAGACCAAGGATAGCTCAGTGGTTAAGACTGCGGACTCTGAATGAGAGGTACTGGTTTCGAATGCCAATCTAGTTGACATCATTTTGTTCAAACTCATCATACTTTACTGAGCCAGGAGTCCTCAATTACATTTGTGTATGGAACACAATAATAGCTTCACAAGACCCAGGACAGGCCAGTGGTTAAGACTTCTCACTTGGAATAAAGCGCACTGGGTTCAAATCCAGCTCTAATTGAATTTTATTTATTTTTTTCCCCAAGATGGCGCTGCTGTAGTGGCTGCTGTTGGCAGGAGCTCCGTGCTCTTGTGTCATCCTTTTGTGTTTCCCTCTTGTTTTCATGTGTTATTATATTTTTTTGCCTTTTGGTCCGGGACGCTTTGGGACTGTGTGACAAGGGGTAGAACTTTCGTGACCTCTGCGGTGCTTTTTGTGGACTTCTGGATCTTCCTCCCGGGAGCCTTTTGACCATGGAGACCAGCTGCTGGGTGTCTGCCACACCGGAGTCGGTTTGGAGGGACTGGAGGAGATGCGGATGAAGGGACAGGTTTGCGGAGCAAGCTCTGAGCGCTGGGACGGAGAGGCTTCGCGGTGTCTTGGCTGGGTGAGCAGGTGTCGTACACCTCAGTCACCTTGGACGTATCCTCGCTCATCCGTGCGGACTGGACACTGGCCGAGAGTTGGTTGGCGGCTTAGAGTGGAGTCAGTTCTCTTGGTTGCTTTGTTGGGTCTGCTCCTGTTTCTGGCCACCCATAGCAAAGCAAAATTGAAGATGAAATCTCATGCATGTCTTATATATATCTCCTAGACATAAAAGAGCACTAATCGAGACCAAAGTAGTTTTCTCATTCTTCTCAAATGTATCTCCTGAGAAATAAGGCTCACAGTGAGCACTATGAGAGATCTCATAGTTGTCTAATAGTTATCTCTTTTCCCGATTTCTACTAAGACCAAAATGAGAGATGAATGAGCTGGTCTCCAATATGTCTCAATTATGACTCCGTGAGAGAAACACATGGTTTTGTTTCTCACTACTCACTGTTTGAGTTCTCAGATGTCTCTTTTCTATTTCGGCAAAAAGACAATTGATGAGTATTGGTTTCAATATGTCTCAATGATGTCTCAGTGAGAGATATACTTGGTTTTGTCTCTCACTGCTCACTATTTGAGTTGTTAGATATACCCATTTTCTAAAAAAATCTAAAAAAATGCATTTTAATTGGCTCAATTTAATTATACCTCAATCATATTCCAGTTTATCTCATGCCAACATTTGGAGAAAATAATTAATTCAGACAATATGGATATATGGTCTGTAATCTCGATTTTGGACCACCATCCGCCGCCTCAGGAAGGGGAAGCAGTGCACTGTCAACACCGTGTATGGTGCGGATGGTGTCCTGTTGACCTCAACTGTGGATGTTGTGGATAGGTGGAAGGAATACTTTGGAAGACTTCCTCAATCCCACCAACACGTCTTCCTATGAGGAAGCAGTGCCTGGGGAATCTGTGGTGGACTCTCCTATTTCTGGGGCTGAGGTTGCTGAGGTAGTTAAAAAGCTCCTCGGTGGCAAGGCCCCAGGGGTGGATGAGATCCGCCCAGAGTTCCTTAAGGCTCTGGATGCTGTGGGGCTGTCTTGGTTGACAAGACTCTGCAGCATCGCGTGGACATCGGGGGCGGTACCTCTGGATTGGCAGACCGCGGTGGTGGTCCCTCTCTTTAAGAAGGGGGACCGGAGGGTGTGTTCCAACTATCGTGGGATCACACTCCTCAGCCTTCCCGGTAAGGTTTATTCAGGTGTACTGGAGAGGAGGCTACGCCGGATAGTCGAACCTCGGATTCAGGAGGAACAGTGTGGTTTTCGTCCTGGTCGTGGAACTGTGGACCAGCTCTATACTCTCGGCAGGGTTCTTGAGGGTGCATGGGAGTTTGCCCAACCAGTCTACATGTGCTCTGTGGACTTGGAGAAGGCATTGGACCGTGTCCCTCGGGAAGTCCTGTGGGGAGTGCTCAGAGAGTATGGGGTATCGGACTGTCTTATTATGGCAGTCCGATCCCTGTATGATCAGTGTCTGAGCTTGGTCCGCATTGCTGGCAGTAAGTCGGACACGTTTCCAGTGAGGGTTGGACATTACATTTGTGTATGGACTAAAATCCTACCTTTACAAGACTGAAAGTAGCCCAGTGGTTAAGACTGTTGCATGAGAACAAACTGTACAGAGTTCAAACCCCACTCCGGTCAGCAGTTTTTTTTCCACCTCATCTTACTCCAGTGAGTCAGGGGTCGTAGATAACATTTGTGTATGGAAAGAAATCCATTCTTCACAGGACCAGGGATAGCTCAGTGGTTAAGACTGCTGACTCTGAATGACAGGTACTGGGTTCGAATCCCACTCATGTTGACAAAATTTAGTTTAAGCTTGTCATACTTTACTGAGCCAGGAGTCCTCGATTACATTTGTGTATAGAACACAATCTTCTCTTCACGAGACCCAGGATAGACCAGGTGTTAAGACATCTGACTCGGAATGAAAACTACTGCGTTCAAGTCCCACTCAGGTTGACTGTATTTTGTTCTACCTCATCAAACTTTACTGGGCCATCAGTCCTCGATTACATTTGTGTATGAAAAAAAAAATATCTCATCAAGACCCAGGATAGCCCAGTGGTTAAGACTGCTGACTCTGAATGACAGGTACTGGGTTTGAATCCCACTCATGTTGACAACATTTTGTTTAAGCTTGTCATACTTTACTGAGCCAGGAGTCCTCGATTACATTTGTCTATAGAACACAATCTTCTCCTCACAAGACCCAGGATAGCCCAGTGGTTAAGACTGCTGACTCTGAATGACAGGTACTGGGTTCGAATCCCACTCATGTTGACAAAATTTAGTTTAAGCGTGTCATACTTTACTGAGCCAGGAGTCCTCGATTACATTTGGGTATAGAACACAATCTTCTCTTCACAAGACCCAGGATAGACCAGGGGTTAAGACATCTGACTCGGAATGAAAGGTACTGGGTTCAAATCCCACTCAGGTATAGTGTATTTTGTTCAACCTCATCAAACTTTACTGGGCCATTAGTCCTCGATTACATTTGTGTATGAAAAAAAAATATCTCATCAAGACTCAGGATAGCCCAGTGGTCAAGACTGCTGACTCTGAATGACAGGTACTGGGTTCGAATCCCACTCATGTTGACAAAATTTTGTTTAAGCTTGTCATACTTTACTGAGCCAGGAGTCCTCGATTACATTTGTGTATAGAACACAATCTACTCTTCACAAGACCCAGGATAGACCAGGGGTTAAGACATCTGACTCGGAATGAAAAGTACTGGGTTCAAATCCCACTCAGGTTGAGTGTATTTTGTTCTACCTCATCAAACTTTACTGGGCCACAGTCCTCGATTACATTTGTGTATGAAAAAAAATTGTCTCATCTAGACCCAGGATAGCCCAGTGGTTAAGACTGTTGACTCAGGTTGAAGAGTGTGGGGTTCGACTCCTGCTTGGTTCGATGTGTAATTTAAAAGATCAGCTGGAGGCTGCAAGTTGACAAATATTGTAACTGTGTCATTTCTCCCATGTAATGTTAAAATAATAATTTGATTTACTTTTTTTTTTATCCAATTACAATTAACCTATTTTATTTTATTTGTACCCAGGAGAGCTCATTGGTCAACGCTCTTTATTTATCCTATTCCCACCCACCTCAGGAGTTACGCTCACTCGCACACACTCCTACACACACACACACGCGCACTCATTCTCACACACACACACACACACACACAGGTAACCCCTGAGGTGTCATCATTGACTATTTGACAATTTATTTTGGATTATTATTAGCTTTAGTGTTGACTTAATTTTTCAACTATATGTTAGTCAAACAACTAGCACATAACATTACTCTGTGTGGGGGAGAAGAAGCAGCCCACAATGTATGTCGTCTTGACGCCATACAGCCAAATTACTGACTCCATGTATGGGATTTGAACTCACTACCCCTGTATTAGGAGCCCACAGTGTTGACCATTGAGCTATCCTGGGTCCCAACAAAGTTTGGTTTTCGCTCATATACAAATGTTATCAGTGAACTATGATCAGGCAAAACAAAGAACAAGAACTTCCCGGATGTGGATTTGAACCCAGTAGTACTGCGTGTGAGGCAGCAGTGTTAACCATTGAGCTATCACAGGTCCCACCAAGCATTGTTTTTCACTCATATACAAATGTAATCAGTGAACTATGATCAAGGCAAAACAATAAACTAACGCCTCCTAACAATGGATTTGAACCCAGTAGTTCTGCATGAGAGGCAGCAGTCTTAACCATTGAGCTATCCTGAGTCTTGTTGTAAATGTGGTCTGGCTCATTCATTAATGGAATCGTGACATCTGTCCCAGTAAACTACGATTGAGGTGGAGCTCAATTTTGAACTGAAGTTACATATCAAACCAATTGGGATTCAAACCCAGTACCCCCATATTTGAAGCTCACAGTGTTGACCATTGAGGTATCCTGGGTTCCATCAAGACATGATTTTCACTCATATACAAATGCAATCATTTAACAATGATAGAGATGAAACAAAAAACAAGACCTCCCATCTTGTGGATTTGAACCCAGTAGTACCGTGTGAGAGGCAGCAGCCTTAACCATTGAGCATTTTGGGTTCCACTACTTCATGATCTGGATCAATATACGAATGTTACATACCTGTTGTTGAGTAGTTGGTGTGTGCCATGTCTCTCAGGTGTGACATACCTGTTGTTGGTGTGTGCCATGTCTCTCAGGTGTGACATACCTATTGTTGGTGTGTGCCATGTCTCTCAGGTGTGACATACCTGTTGTTGGTGTGTGCCATGTCTCTAGCAATAAACAAGTCATCATTTGAGTCCACAACATGTTTGATGTTTATTCCTCTCATGTTGAAGTAGTTCCCATCTGCAGTTCGCCCACTGCGCTCTATCGCCACCATGTGGTCATACCTGCAACAACTTGATAGTTCTTTGAAACTATCGCCACCATGTGGTCATACCTGCAACAACTTGATAGTTCTTTGAAACTATCGCCACCATGTGGTCATACCTGCAACAACTTCATAGTTCTTTGAAACTATCGCCACCTTGTGGTCATACCTGCAACAACTTCATAGTTCTTTGAAACTATCGCCACCATGTGGTCATACCTGCAACAACTTCATAGTTCTTTGAAACTATCGCCACCTTGTGGTCATACCTGCAACAACTTCATAGTTCTTTGAAACTATCGCCACCATGTGGTCATACCTGCAACAACTTGATAGTTCTTTGAAACTATCGCCACCATGTGGTCATACCTGCAACAACTTCATAGTTCTTTGAAACTATCGCCACCTTGTGGTCATACCTGCAACAACTTCATAGTTCTTTGAAACTATCGCCACCATGTGGTCATACCTGCAACAACTTCATAGTTCTTTGAAACTATCGCCACCTTGTGGTCATACCTGCAACAACTTCATAGTTCTTTGAAACTATCGCCACCATGTGGTCATACCTGCAACAACTTGATAGTTCTTTGAAACTATCGCCACCATGTGGTCATACCTGCAACAACTTGATAGTTCTTTGAAACTATCGCCACCATGTGGTCATACCTGCAACAACTTCATAGTTCTTTGAAACTATCGCCACCTTGTGGTCATACCATCAATCAATCAATCAATGTTTACTTATATAGCCCTAAATCACTAGTGTCTCAAAGGGCTGCACAAACCACCACGACATCCTCGGTAGGAAAACTCACACCCAGTGGGACGTCGGTGACAATGATGACTATGAGAACCTTAGAGAGGAGGAAAGCAATGGATGTCGAGCGGATCTAACATGATACTGTGAAAGTTCAATCCACAATGGATACAACACAGTCGCGAGAGTCCAGTCCAAAGAGGATCCAAGACACAGCAGCGAGAGTCCCGTTCACAGTGGAGCCAGCAGGAAACCATCCCAAGCGTAGGCGGACCAGCAGCGCAGAGATGTCCCCAGCCGATACACAGGCGAGCAGTACATGGCCACCGGATCGGACCGGACCCCCTCCACACGGGAGAGTGGGACATAGAAGAAAAAGAAAAGAAACGGCAGATCAACTGGTCTAAAAAGGGAGTCTATTTAAAGGCTAGAGTATACAAATGAGTTTTAAGGTGAGACTTAAATGCTTCTACTGAGGTGGCATCGCGAACTGTTACCGGGAGGGCATTCCAGAGTACTGGAGCCCGTACGGAAAATGCTCTATAGCCCGCAGACTTTTTTTGGGCTTTGGGAATCACTAATAAGCCGGAGTCCTTTGAACGCAGATTTCTTGCCGGGACATATGGTACAATACAATCGGCAAGATAGGATGGAGCTAGACCGTGTAGTATTTTATACGTAAGTAGTAAGACCTTAAAGTCACATCTTAAGTGCACAGGAAGCCAGTGCAGGTGAGCCAGTATAGGCGTAATGTGATCAAACTTTCTTGTTCTTGTCAAAAGTCTAGCAGCCGCATTTTGTACCAACTGTAATCTTTTAATGCTAGACATGGGGAGACCCGAAAATAATACGTTACAGTAGTCGAGGCGAGACGTAACAAACGCATGGATAATGATCTCAGCGTCTTTAGTGGACAGAATGGAGCGAATTTTAGCGATATTACGGAGATGAAAGAAGGCCGTTTTAGTAACGCTTTTAATGTGTGCCTCAAAGGAGAGAGTTGCGTCGAAGATAATACCCAGATTCTTTACCGTGTCGCCTTGTTTAATTGTTTGGTTGTCAAATGTTAGAGTTGTATTATTAAATAGAGTTCGGTGTCTAGCAGGACCGATAATCAGCATTTCCGTTTTTTTGGCGTTGAGTTGCAAAAAGTTAGCGGACATCCATTGTTTAATTTCATTAAGACACGCCTCCAGCTGACTACAATCCGGCGTGTTGGTCAGCTTTAGGGGCATGTAGAGTTGGGTGTCATCAGCATAACAGTGAAAGCTAATACCGTATTTGCGTATGATGTCACCTAGCGGCAGCATGTAGATGCTGAAGAGTGCAGGGCCAAGGACCGAACCCTGGGGAACTCCACACGTTACCTTAACGTAGTCCGAGGTCACATTGTTATGGGAGACACACTGCATCCTATCAGTAAGATAAGAGTTAAACCAAGACAGGGCTAAGTCTGACATACCAATTCGTGTTTTGATACGTTCTAATAAAATATTATGATCGACGGTATCGAAAGCAGCGCTAAGATCGAGGAGCAGCAACATAGATGACGCATCAGAATCCATCGTTAGCAATAGATCGTTAGTCATTTTTGCGAGGGCTGTCTCCGTGGAGTGATTTGCCCTGAAACCGGATTGAAAGGTTTCACATAGATTGTTAGACGCTAAGTGTTCATTTAACTGCTCCGCAACAATTTTTTCAAGGATTTTTGAAATAAAGGGAAGGTGAGACACCGGTCGGTAGTTTACCATGAGGTCAGGATCGAGGTTAGGTCTTTTAAGAAGAGGATGAATAACCGCTTTTTTGAATGCTAGGGGAACAGTGCCCGAGGAAAGTGATAAGTTGATACCTGCAACAACTTGATAGTTCTTTGAAACTATCGCCACCATGTGGTCATACCTGCAACAACTTGATAGTTCTTTGAAACTATCGCCACCATGTGGTCATACCTGCAACAACTTGATAGTTCTTTGAAACTATCGCCACCATGTGGTCATACCTGCAACAACTTGATAGTTCTTTGAAACTATCGCCACCATGTGGTCATACCTGCAACAACTTGATAGTTCTTTGAAACTATCGCCACCATGTGGTCATACCTGCAACAACTTGATAGTTCTTTGAAACTATCGCCACCATGTGGTCATACCTGCAACAACTTCATAGTTCTTTGAAACTATCGCCACCATGTGGTCATACCTGCAACAACTTGATAGTTCTTTGAAACTATCGCCACCATGTGGTCATACCTGCAACAACTTGATAGTTCTTTGAAACTATCGCCACCATGTGGTCATACCTGCAACAACTTCATAGTTCTTTGAAACTATCGCCACCTTGTGGTCATACCTGCAACAACTTCATAGTTCTTTGAAACTATCGCCACCACGTGGTCATACCTGCAACAACTTGATAGTTCTTTGAAACTATCGCCACCATGTGGTCATACCTGCAACAACTTCATAGTTCTTTGAAACTATCGCCACCTTGTGGTCATACCTGCAACAACTTCATAGTTCTTTGAAACTATCGCCACCATGTGGTCATACCTGCAACAACTTGATAGTTCTTTGAAACTATCGCCACCATGTGGTCATACCTGCAACAACTTGATAGTTCTTTGAAACTATCGCCACCATGTGGTCATACCTGCAACAACTTCATAGTTCTTTGAAACTATCGCCACCATGTGGTCATACCTGCAACAACTTCATAGTTCTTTAAAACTATCGCCACCATGTGGTCATACCTGCAACAACTTCATAGTTTGTTGAAACTATCGCCACCATGTGGTCATACCTGCAACAACTTCATAGTTCTTTAAAACTATCGCCACCATGTGGTCATACCTGCAACAACTTCATAGTTTGTTGAAACTATCGCCACCATGTGGTCATACCTGCAACAACTTCATAGTTTGTTGAAACTATCGCCACCATGTGGTCATACCTGCAACAACTTCATAGTTCTTTGAAACTATCGCCACCATGTGGTCATACCTGCAACAACTTCATAGTTTGTTGAAACTATCGCCACCACATGGTCATACCTGCAACAACTTCATAGTTCTTTGAAACTATCGCCACCATGTGGTCATACCTGCAACAACTTCATAGTTTGTTGAAACTATCGCCACCATGTGGTCATACCTGCAACAACTTCATAGTTTGTTGAAACTATCGCCACCATGTGGTCATACCTGCAACAACTTCATAGTTCTTTAACACTATCGCCACCACGTGGTCACACCTGCAACAACTTGATAGTTCTTTGAAACTATCGCCACCATGTGGTCATACCTGCAACAACTTCATAGTTCTTTGAAACTATCGCCACCACGGTGTCACACCTGCAACAACTTCATAGTTCTTTGAAACTATCGCCACCACGTGGTCATACCTGCAACAACTTCATAGTTCTTTGAAACTATCGCCACCATGTGGTCATACCTGCAACAACTTCATAGTTCTTTGAAACTATCGCCACCATGTGGTCATACCTGCAACAACTTCATAGTTCTTTGAAACTATCGCCACCATGTGGTCATACCTGCAACAACTTCATAGTTCTTTGAAACTATCGCCACCATGTGGTCATACCTGCAACAACTTCATAGTTTGTTGAAACTATCGCCACCACGTGGTCATACCTGCAACAACTTCATAGTTCTTTGAAACTATCGCCACCACGTGGTCATACCTGCAACAACTTCATAGTTCTTTGAAACTATCGCCACCATGTGGTCATACCTGCAACAACTTCATAGTTCTTTGAAACTATCGCCACCATGTGGTCATACCTGCAACAACTTCATAGTTCTTTGAAACTATCGCCACCATGTGGTCATACCTGCAACAACTTCATAGTTTGTTGAAACTATCGCCACCACGTGGTCATACCTGCAACAACTTCATAGTTCTTTGAAACTATCGCCACCATGTGGTCATACCTGCAACAACTTCATAGTTCTTTGAAACTATCGCCACCATGTGGTCATACCTGCAACAACTTCATAGTTTGTTGAAACTATCGCCACCACGTGGTCATACCTGCAACAACTTCTTAGTTCTTTGAAACTATCGCCACCATGTGGTCATACCTGCAACAACTTCATAGTTCTTTGAAACTATCGCCACCACGTGGTCATACCTGCAACAACTTCATAGTTCTTTGAAACTATCGCCACCACATGGTCATACCTGCAACAACTTCATAGTTCTTTGAAACTATCGCCACCATGTGGTCATACCTGCATTAACTTCATAGTTTGTTGAAACTATCGCCACCATGTGGTCATTCCTGCAACAACTTCATAGTTCTTTGAAACTATCGCCACCATGTGGTCATACCTGCAACAACTTCATAGTTCTTTGAAACTATCGCCACCATGTGGTCATACCTGCAACAACTTCATAGTTCTTTGAAACTATCGCCACCATGTGGTCATACCTGCAACAACTTCATAGTTCTTTGAAACTATCGCCACCATGTGGTCACACCTGCAACAACTTCATAGTTCTTTGAAACTATCGCCACCATGTGGTCATACCTGCAACAACTTCATAGTTCTTTGAAACTATCGCCACCATGTGGTCATACCTGCAACAACTTCATAGTTCTTTAAAACTATCGCCACCATGTGGTCATACCTGCAGAAACTTCATAGTTCTTTGAAACTATCGCCACCACGTGGTCATACCTGCAACAACTTCATAGTTCTTTGAAACTATCGCCACCATGTGGTCATACCTGCAACAACTTCATAGTTTGTTGAAACTATCGCCACCATGTGGTCATACCTGCAACAACTTCAGAGTTTGTTGAAACTATCGCCACCATGTGGTCATACCTGCAACAACTTCATAGTTCTTTAAAACTATCGCCACCATGTGGTCATACCTGCAACAACTTCATAGTTCTTTGAAACTATCGCCACCACGTGGTCACACCTGCAACAACTTCATAGTTCTTTGAAACTATCGCCACCATGTGGTCATACCTGCAACAACTTCATAGTTTGTTGAAACTATCGCCACCATGTGGTCATACCTGCAACAACTTCATAGTTTGTTGAAACTATCGCCACCATGTGGTCATACCTGCAACAACTTCATAGTTTGTTGAAACTATCGCCACCATGTGGTCATACCTGCAACAACTTCATAGTTTGTTGAAACTATCGCCACCATGTGGTCATAACTGCAACAACTTCATAGTTTGTTGAAACTATCGCCACCATGTGGTCATACCTGCAACAACTTCATAGTTCTTTAACACTATCGCCACCACGTGGTCACACCTGCAACAACTTGATAGTTCTTTGAAACTATCGCCACCATGTGGTCATACCTGCAACAACTTCATAGTTCTTTAAAACTATCGCCACCATGTGGTCATACCTGCAACAACTTCATAGTTCTTTGAAACTATCGCCACCACGGTGTCACACCTGCAACAACTTCATAGTTCTTTGAAACTATCGCCACCACGTGGTCATACCTGCAACAACTTCATAGTTCTTTGAAACTATCGCCACCATGTGGTCATACCTGCAACAACTTCATAGTTCTTTGAAACTATCGCCACCATGTGGTCATACCTGCAACAACTTCATAGTTCTTTGAAACTATCGCCACCATGTGGTCATACCTGCAACAACTTCATAGTTCTTTGAAACTATCGCCACCATGTGGTCATACCTGCAACAACTTCATAGTTTGTTGAAACTATCGCCACCACGTGGTCATACCTGCAACAACTTCATAGTTCTTTGAAACTATCGCCACCACGTGGTCATACCTGCAACAACTTCATAGTTCTTTGAAACTATCGCCACCACGTGGTCATACCTGCAACAACTTCATAGTTCTTTGAAACTATCGCCACCATGTGGTCATACCTGCAACAACTTCATAGTTCTTTGAAACTATCGCCACCATGTGGTCATACCTGCAACAACTTCATAGTTTGTTGAAACTATCGCCACCACGTGGTCATACCTGCAACAACTTCATAGTTCTTTGAAACTATCGCCACCATGTGGTCATACCTGCAACAACTTCATAGTTCTTTGAAACTATCGCCACCACGTGGTCATACCTGCAACAACTTCATAGTTCTTTGAAACTATCGCCACCACATGGTCATACCTGCAACAACTTCATAGTTCTTTGAAACTATCGCCACCATGTGGTCATACCTGCAACAACTTCAGAGTTTGTTGAAACTATCGCCACCATGTGGTCATACCTGCAACAACTTCATAGTTCTTTAAAACTATCGCCACCATGTGGTCATACCTGCAACAACTTCATAGTTCTTTGAAACTATCGCCACCACGTGGTCACACCTGCAACAACTTCATAGTTCTTTGAAACTATCGCCACCATGTGGTCATACCTGCAACAACTTCATAGTTTGTTGAAACTATCGCCACCATGTGGTCATACCTGCAACAACTTCATAGTTTGTTGAAACTATCGCCACCATGTGGTCATACCTGCAACAACTTCATAGTTCTTTGAAACTATCGCCACCATGTGGTCATACCTGCAACAACTTCATAGTTCTTTAAAACTATCGCCACCATGTGGTCATACCTGCAACAACTTCATAGTTCTTTAAAACTATCGCCACCATGTGGTCATACCTGCAACAACTTCATAGTTTGTTGAAACTATCGCCACCATGTGGTCATACCTGCAACAACTTCATAGTTTGTTGAAACTATCGCCACCATGTGGTCATACCTGCAACAACTTCATAGTTCTTTGAAACTATCGCCACCATGTGGTCATACCTGCAACAACTTCATAGTTTGTTGAAACTATCGCCACCACATGGTCATACCTGCAACAACTTCATAGTTCTTTGAAACTATCGCCACCATGTGGTCATACCTGCAACAACTTCATAGTTTGTTGAAACTATCGCCACCATGTGGTCATACCTGCAACAACTTCATAGTTTGTTGAAACTATCGCCACCATGTGGTCATACCTGCAACAACTTCATAGTTCTTTAACACTATCGCCACCACGTGGTCACACCTGCAACAACTTGATAGTTCTTTGAAACTATCGCCACCATGTGGTCATACCTGCAACAACTTCATAGTTCTTTGAAACTATCGCCACCACGGTGTCACACCTGCAACAACTTCATAGTTCTTTGAAACTATCGCCACCACGTGGTCATACCTGCAACAACTTCATAGTTCTTTGAAACTATCGCCACCATGTGGTCATACCTGCAACAACTTCATAGTTCTTTGAAACTATCGCCACCATGTGGTCATACCTGCAACAACTTCATAGTTCTTTGAAACTATCGCCACCATGTGGTCATACCTGCAACAACTTCATAGTTCTTTGAAACTATCGCCACCATGTGGTCATACCTGCAACAACTTCATAGTTTGTTGAAACTATCGCCACCACGTGGTCATACCTGCAACAACTTCATAGTTCTTTGAAACTATCGCCACCACGTGGTCATACCTGCAACAACTTCATAGTTCTTTGAAACTATCGCCACCATGTGGTCATACCTGCAACAACTTCATAGTTCTTTGAAACTATCGCCACCATGTGGTCATACCTGCAACAACTTCATAGTTCTTTGAAACTATCGCCACCATGTGGTCATACCTGCAACAACTTCATAGTTTGTTGAAACTATCGCCACCACGTGGTCATACCTGCAACAACTTCATAGTTCTTTGAAACTATCGCCACCATGTGGTCATACCTGCAACAACTTCATAGTTCTTTGAAACTATCGCCACCATGTGGTCATACCTGCAACAACTTCATAGTTTGTTGAAACTATCGCCACCACGTGGTCATACCTGCAACAACTTCTTAGTTCTTTGAAACTATCGCCACCATGTGGTCATACCTGCAACAACTTCATAGTTCTTTGAAACTATCGCCACCACGTGGTCATACCTGCAACAACTTCATAGTTCTTTGAAACTATCGCCACCACATGGTCATACCTGCAACAACTTCATAGTTCTTTGAAACTATCGCCACCATGTGGTCATACCTGCATTAACTTCATAGTTTGTTGAAACTATCGCCACCATGTGGTCATTCCTGCAACAACTTCATAGTTCTTTGAAACTATCGCCACCATGTGGTCATACCTGCAACAACTTCATAGTTCTTTGAAACTATCGCCACCATGTGGTCATACCTGCAACAACTTCATAGTTCTTTGAAACTATCGCCACCATGTGGTCATACCTGCAACAACTTCATAGTTCTTTGAAACTATCGCCACCATGTGGTCACACCTGCAACAACTTCATAGTTCTTTGAAACTATCGCCACCATGTGGTCATACCTGCAACAACTTCATAGTTCTTTGAAACTATCGCCACCATGTGGTCATACCTGCAACAACTTCATAGTTCTTTAAAACTATCGCCACCATGTGGTCATACCTGCAGAAACTTCATAGTTCTTTGAAACTATCGCCACCACGTGGTCATACCTGCAACAACTTCATAGTTCTTTGAAACTATCGCCACCATGTGGTCATACCTGCAACAACTTCATAGTTTGTTGAAACTATCGCCACCATGTGGTCATACCTGCAACAACTTCAGAGTTTGTTGAAACTATCGCCACCATGTGGTCATACCTGCAACAACTTCATAGTTCTTTAAAACTATCGCCACCATGTGGTCATACCTGCAACAACTTCATAGTTCTTTGAAACTATCGCCACCACGTGGTCACACCTGCAACAACTTCATAGTTCTTTGAAACTATCGCCACCATGTGGTCATACCTGCAACAACTTCATAGTTTGTTGAAACTATCGCCACCATGTGGTCATACCTGCAACAACTTCATAGTTTGTTGAAACTATCGCCACCATGTGGTCATACCTGCAACAACTTCATAGTTTGTTGAAACTATCGCCACCATGTGGTCATACCTGCAACAACTTCATAGTTTGTTGAAACTATCGCCACCATGTGGTCATAACTGCAACAACTTCATAGTTTGTTGAAACTATCGCCACCATGTGGTCATACCTGCAACAACTTCATAGTTCTTTAACACTATCGCCACCACGTGGTCACACCTGCAACAACTTGATAGTTCTTTGAAACTATCGCCACCATGTGGTCATACCTGCAACAACTTCATAGTTCTTTAAAACTATCGCCACCATGTGGTCATACCTGCAACAACTTCATAGTTCTTTGAAACTATCGCCACCACGGTGTCACACCTGCAACAACTTCATAGTTCTTTGAAACTATCGCCACCACGTGGTCATACCTGCAACAACTTCATAGTTCTTTGAAACTATCGCCACCATGTGGTCATACCTGCAACAACTTCATAGTTCTTTGAAACTATCGCCACCATGTGGTCATACCTGCAACAACTTCATAGTTCTTTGAAACTATCGCCACCATGTGGTCATACCTGCAACAACTTCATAGTTCTTTGAAACTATCGCCACCATGTGGTCATACCTGCAACAACTTCATAGTTTGTTGAAACTATCGCCACCACGTGGTCATACCTGCAACAACTTCATAGTTCTTTGAAACTATCGCCACCACGTGGTCATACCTGCAACAACTTCATAGTTCTTTGAAACTATCGCCACCACGTGGTCATACCTGCAACAACTTCATAGTTCTTTGAAACTATCGCCACCATGTGGTCATACCTGCAACAACTTCATAGTTCTTTGAAACTATCGCCACCATGTGGTCATACCTGCAACAACTTCATAGTTTGTTGAAACTATCGCCACCACGTGGTCATACCTGCAACAACTTCATAGTTCTTTGAAACTATCGCCACCATGTGGTCATACCTGCAACAACTTCATAGTTCTTTGAAACTATCGCCACCACGTGGTCATACCTGCAACAACTTCATAGTTCTTTGAAACTATCGCCACCACATGGTCATACCTGCAACAACTTCATAGTTCTTTGAAACTATCGCCACCATGTGGTCATACCTGCAACAACTTCAGAGTTTGTTGAAACTATCGCCACCATGTGGTCATACCTGCAACAACTTCATAGTTCTTTAAAACTATCGCCACCATGTGGTCATACCTGCAACAACTTCATAGTTCTTTGAAACTATCGCCACCACGTGGTCACACCTGCAACAACTTCATAGTTCTTTGAAACTATCGCCACCATGTGGTCATACCTGCAACAACTTCATAGTTTGTTGAAACTATCGCCACCATGTGGTCATACCTGCAACAACTTCATAGTTTGTTGAAACTATCGCCACCATGTGGTCATACCTGCAACAACTTCATAGTTCTTTGAAACTATCGCCACCATGTGGTCATACCTGCAACAACTTCATAGTTCTTTAAAACTATCGCCACCATGTGGTCATACCTGCAACAACTTCATAGTTCTTTAAAACTATCGCCACCATGTGGTCATACCTGCAACAACTTCATAGTTTGTTGAAACTATCGCCACCATGTGGTCATACCTGCAACAACTTCATAGTTTTTTAAAACTATCGCCACCATGTGGTCATACCTGCAACAACTTCATAGTTTGTTGAAACTATCGCCACCATGTGGTCATACCTGCAACAACTTCATAGTTTGTTGAAACTATCGCCACCATGTGGTCATACCTGCAACAACTTCATAGTTCTTTGAAACTATCGCCACCATGTGGTCATACCTGCAACAACTTCATAGTTTGTTGAAACTATCGCCACCATGTGGTCATACCTGCAACAACTTCATAGTTTGTTGAAACTATCGCCACCATGTGGTCATACCTGCAACAACTTCATAGTTTGTTGAAACTATCGCCACCATGTGGTCATACCTGCAACAACTTCATAGTTCTTTAAAACTATCGCCACCATGTGGTCATACCTGCAACAACTTCATAGTTTGTTGAAACTATCGCCACCATGTGGTCATACCTGCAACAACTTCATAGTTCTTTAAAACTATCGCCACCATGTGGTCATACCTGCAACAACTTCATAGTTTGTTGAAACTATCGCCACCATGTGGTCATACCTGCAACAACTTCATAGTTTGTTGAAACTATCGCCACCATGTGGTCATACCTGCAACAACTTCATAGTTCTTTGAAACTATCGCCACCATGTGGTCATACCTGCAACAACTTCATAGTTTGTTGAAACTATCGCCACCATGTGGTCATACCTGCAACAACTTCATAGTTTGTTGAAACTATCGCCACCATGTGGTCATACCTGCAACAACTTCATAGTTTGTTGAAACTATCGCCACCATGTGGTCATACCTGCAACAACTTCATAGTTCTTTAACACTATCGCCACCACGTGGTCACACCTGCAACAACTTGATAGTTCTTTGAAACTATCGCCACCATGTGGTCATACCTGCAACAACTTCATAGTTCTTTAAAACTATCGCCACCATGTGGTCATACCTGCAACAACTTCATAGTTCTTTGAAACTATCGCCACCACGGTGTCACACCTGCAACAACTTCATAGTTCTTTGAAACTATCGCCACCACGTGGTCATACCTGCAACAACTTCATAGTTCTTTGAAACTATCGCCACCATGTGGTCATACCTGCAACAACTTCATAGTTCTTTGAAACTATCGCCACCATGTGGTCATACCTGCAACAACTTCATAGTTCTTTGAAACTATCGCCACCATGTGGTCATACCTGCAACAACTTCATAGTTCTTTGAAACTATCGCCACCACGTGGTCATACCTGCAACAACTTCATAGTTCTTTGAAATTATCGCCACCACGTGGTCATACCTGCAACAACTTCATAGTTCTTTGAAACTATCGCCACCACGTGGTCATACCTGCAACAACTTCATAGTTCTTTGAAACTATCGCCACCATGTGGTCATACCTGCAACAACTTCATAGTTCTTTGAAACTATCGCCACCATGTGGTCATACCTGCAACAACTTCATAGTTTGTTGAAACTATCGCCACCACGTGGTCATACCTGCAACAACTTCATAGTTCTTTGAAACTATCGCCACCATGTGGTCATACCTGCAACAACTTCATAGTTCTTTGAAACTATCGCCACCACGTGGTCATACCTGCAACAACTTCATAGTTCTTTGAAACTATCGCCACCACATGGTCATACCTGCAACAACTTCATAGTTCTTTGAAACTATCGCCACCATGTGGTCATACCTGCATTAACTTCATAGTTTGTTGAAACTATCGCCACCATGTGGTCATTCCTGCAACAACTTCATAGTTCTTTGAAACTATCGCCACCATGTGGTCATACCTGCAACAACTTCATAGTTCTTTGAAACTATCGCCACCATGTGGTCATACCTGCAACAACTTCATAGTTCTTTGAAACTATCGCCACCATGTGGTCATACCTGCAACAACTTCATAGTTCTTTGAAACTATCGCCACCATGTGGTCACACCTGCAACAACTTCATAGTTCTTTGAAACTATCGCCACCATGTGGTCATACCTGCAACAACTTCATAGTTCTTTGAAACTATCGCCACCATGTGGTCATACCTGCAACAACTTCATAGTTCTTTAAAACTATCGCCACCATGTGGTCATACCTGCAGAAACTTCATAGTTCTTTGAAACTATCGCCACCACGTGGTCATACCTGCAACAACTTCATAGTTCTTTGAAACTATCGCCACCATGTGGTCATACCTGCAACAACTTCATAGTTTGTTGAAACTATCACCACCATGTGGTCATACCTGCAACAACTTCAGAGTTTGTTGAAACTATCGCCACCATGTGGTCATACCTGCAACAACTTCATAGTTCTTTAAAACTATCGCCACCATGTGGTCATACCTGCAACAACTTCATAGTTCTTTGAAACTATCGCCACCACGTGGTCACACCTGCAACAACTTCATAGTTCTTTGAAACTATCGCCACCATGTGGTCATACCTGCAACAACTTCATAGTTTGTTGAAACTATCGCCACCATGTGGTCTTACCTGCAACAACTTCATAGTTTGTTGAAACTATCGCCACCATGTGGTCATACCTGCAACAACTTCATAGTTTGTTGAAACTATCGCCACCATGTGGTCATACCTGCAACAACTTCATAGTTTGTTGAAACTATCGCCACCATGTGGTCATACCTGCAACAACTTCATAGTTTGTTGAAACTATCGCCACCATGTGGTCATACCTGCAACAACTTCATAGTTCTTTAACACTATCGCCACCACGTGGTCACACCTGCAACAACTTGATAGTTCTTTGAAACTATCGCCACCATGTGGTCATACCTGCAACAACTTCATAGTTCTTTAAAACTATCGCCACCATGTGGTCATACCTGCAACAACTTCATAGTTCTTTGAAACTATCGCCACCACGGTGTCACACCTGCAACAACTTCATAGTTCTTTGAAACTATCGCCACCACGTGGTCATACCTGCAACAACTTCATAGTTCTTTGAAACTATCGCCACCATGTGGTCATACCTGCAACAACTTCATAGTTCTTTGAAACTATCGCCACCATGTGGTCATACCTGCAACAACTTCATAGTTTGTTGAAACTATCGCCACCACGTGGTCATACCTGCAACAACTTCATAGTTCTTTGAAACTATCGCCACCACGTGGTCATACCTGCAACAACTTCATAGTTCTTTGAAACTATCGCCACCACGTGGTCATACCTGCAACAACTTCATAGTTCTTTGAAACTATCGCCACCATGTGGTCATACCTGCAACAACTTCATAGTTCTTTGAAACTATCGCCACCATGTGGTCATACCTGCAACAACTTCATAGTTTGTTGAAACTATCGCCACCACGTGGTCATACCTGCAACAACTTCATAGTTCTTTGAAACTATCGCCACCATGTGGTCATACCTGCAACAACTTCATAGTTCTTTGAAACTATCGCCACCACGTGGTCATACCTGCAACAACTTCATAGTTCTTTGAAACTATCGCCACCACATGGTCATACCTGCAACAACTTCATAGTTCTTTGAAACTATCGCCACCATGTGGTCATACCTGCATTAACTTCATAGTTTGTTGAAACTATCGCCACCATGTGGTCATTCCTGCAACAACTTCATAGTTCTTTGAAACTATCGCCACCATGTGGTCATACCTGCAACAATTTCATAGTTTGTTGAAACTATCGCCACCATGTGGTCATTCCTGCAACAACTTCATAGTTCTTTGAAACTATCGCCACCATGTGGTCATACCTGCAACAATTTCATAGTTTGTTGAAACTATCGCCACCATGTGGTCATACCTGCAACAATTTCATAGTTTGTTGAAACTATCGCCACCATGTGGTCATACCTGCAACAACTTCATAGTTCTTTGAAACTAAAATCTATTGAGATATATATCGTATATATGGAGCGGAAAACACAACCCAAAATTCTAAGTTTCTTCATGCGACGTAGCCGGCCTACTTCACCACAGTCTGTAGTCTATTCCCCCCCCCCCAGGCAAAGATGAGATGGAGACGTGATGGTGACGACTAACACATTTTCTGGGGGGGAAATCACTGCATAGATAACATTTGTGTATGGAAATAAATCTATTCTTTACAAGACCAAGGATAGCTCAGTGGTTAAGACTGCGGACTCTGAATGACAGGTACTGGTTTCGAATGCCAGTCTAGTTGACATCATTTTGTTCAAACTCATCATACTTTACTGAGCCAGGAGTCCTCAATTACATTTGTGTATGGAACACAATCACTGCTTCACAAGACCCAGGACAGTCCAGTGGTTAAGACTTCTCACTTGGAATTAAGCGCACTGGGTTCAAATCCAGCTCTAATTGATTTTTATTTATTTTTTTCCCCAAGATGGCGCTGCTGTAGTGGCTGCTGTTGGCAGGAGCTCCGTGCTCTTGTGTCATCCTTTTGTGTTTCCCTCTTGTTTTCATGTGTTATTATATTTTTTTGCCTTTTGGTCCGGGACGCTTTGGGACTGTGTGACAAGGAGTAGAACTTTCGTGACCTCTGCGGTGCTTTTTGTGGACTTCTGGATCTTCCTCCCGGGAGCCTTTTGACCATGGAGACCAGCTGCTGGGTGTCTGCCACACCGGAGTCGGTTTGGAGGGACTGGAGGAGATGCGGATGAAGGGACAGGTTTGCGGAGCAAGCTCTGAGCGCTGGGACGGAGAGGCTTCGCGGTGTCTTGGCTGGGTGAGCAGGTGTCGTACACCTCAGTCTCCTTGGACGTATCCTCGCTCATCCATGCGGACTGGACACTGGCCGAGAGTTGGTTGGCGGCTTAGAGTGGAGTCAGTTCTCTTGGTTGCTTTGTTGGGTCTGCTCCTGTTTCTGGCCACCCATAGCAAAGCAAAATTGAAGATGAGATCTCATGCATGTCTTATATATATCTCCTAGACATAAAAGAGCACTAATCGAGACCAAAATAGTTTTCTCATTCTTCTCAAATGTATCTCCTGAGAAATAAGGCTCACAGTGAGCACTATGAGAGATCTCATAGTTGTCTAATAGTTATCTCTTTTCCCGATTTCAACTAAGACCAAAATGAGAGATGAACGAGCTGGTCTCCAATATGTCTCAATTATGACTCAGTGAGAGAAACACGTGGTTTTGTTTCTCACTACTCACTGTTTGAGTTCTCAGATGTCTCTTTTCTATTTCGGCAAAAAGACAATTGATGAGTATTGGTTTCAATATGTCTCAATGATGTCTCAGTGAGAGATATACTTGGTTTTGTCTCTCACTGCTCACTATTTGAGTTGTTAGATATACCCATTTTCTAAAAAAATGCATTTTAATTGGCTCAATTTAATTATACCTCAATCATATTCCAGTTTATCTCATGCCAACATTTGGAGAAAATAATTAATTCAGACAATATGGATATATGGTCTGTAATCTCGATTTTGGACCACCATCCGCCGCCTCAGGAAGGGGAAGCAGTGCACTGTCAACACCGTGTATGGTGCGGATGGTGTCCTGTTGACCTCAACTGTGGATGTTGTGGGTAGGTGGAAGGAATACTTTGGAAGACCTCCTCAATCCCACCAACACGTCTTCCTATGAGGAAGCAGTGCCTGGGGAATCTGTGGTGGACTCTCCTATTTCTGGGGCTGAGGTTGCTGAGGTAGTTAAAAAGCTCCTCGGTGGCAAGGCCCCAGGGGTGGATGAGATCCGCCCAGAGTTCCTTAAGGCTCTGGATGCTGTGGGGCTGTCTTGGTTGACAAGACTCTGCAGCATCGCGTGGACATCGGGGGCGGTACCTCTGGATTGGCAGACCGCGGTGGTGGTCCCTCTCTTTAAGAAGGGGGACCGGAGGGTGTGTTCCAACTATCGTGGGATCACACTCCTCAGCCTTCCCGGTAAGGTTTATTCAGGTGTACTGGAGAGGAGGCTACGCCAGATAGTCGAACCTCGGATTCAGGAGGAACAGTGTGGTTTTCGTCCTGGTCGTGGAACTGTGGACCAGCTCTATACTCTCGGCAGGGTTCTTGAGGGTGCATGGGAGTTTGCCCAACCAGTCTACATGTGCTTTGTGGACTTGGAGAAGGCATTGGACCGTGTCCCTCGGGAAGTCCTGTGGGGAGTGCTCAGAGAGTATGGGGTATCGGACTGTCTTATTATGGCAGTCCGATCCCTGTATGATCAGTGTCTGAGCTTGGTCCGCATTGCTGGCAGTAAGTCGGACACGTTTCCAGTGAGGGTTGGACATTACATTTGTGTATGGACTAAAATCCTACCTTTACAAGACTGAAAGTAACCCAGTGGTTAAGACTGTTGCATGAGAACAAACTGTACAGAGTTCAAACCCCACTCCGGTCAGCAGTATTTTTTCCACCTCATCTTACTCCAGTGAGTCAGGGGTCGTAGATAACATTTGTGTATGGAAAGAAATCCATTCTTCACAGGACTAGGGATAGCTCAGTGGTTAAGACTGCTGACTCTGAATGACAGGTACTGGGTTCGAATCCCACTCATGTTGACAAAATTTAGTTTAAGCTTGTCATACTTTACTGAGCCAGGAGTCCTCGATTACATTTGTGTATAGAACACAATCTTCTCTTCACGAGACCCAGGATAGACCAGGTGTTAAGACATCTGACTCGGAATGAAAACTACTGCGTTCAAGTCCCACTCAGGTTGACTGTATTTTGTTCTACCTCATCAAACTTTACTGGGCCATCAGTCCTCGATTACATTTGTGTATGAAAAAAAAAAATGTCTCATCAAGACCCAGGATAGCCCAGTGGTTAAGACTGCTGACTCTGAAGGACAGGTACTGGGTTTGAATCCCACTCATGTTGACAACATTTTGTTTAAGCTTGTCATACTTTACTGAGCCAGGAGTCCTCGATTACATTTGTGTATAGAACACAATCTTCTCCTCACAAGACCCAGGATAGCCCAGTGGTTAAGACTGCTGACTCTGAATGACAGGTACTGGGTTCGAATCCCACTCATGTTAAAAAAATTTAGTTTAAGCTTGTCATACTTTACTGAGCCAGGAGTCCTCGATTACATTTGGGTATAGAACACAATCTTCTCTTCACAAGGCCCAGGATAGACCAGGGGTTAAGACATCTGACTCGGAATGAAAAGTACTGGGTTCAAATCCCACTCAGGTTGAGTGTATTTTGTTCTACCTCATCAAACTTTACTGGGCCATTAGTCCTCGATTACATTTGTGTATGAAAAAAAAATATCTCATCAAGACTCAGGATAGCCCAGTGGTCAAGACTGCTGACTCTGAATGACAGGTACTGGGTTCGAATCCCACTCATGTTGACAAAATTTTGTTTAAGCTTGTCATACTTTACTGAGCCAGGAGTCCTCGATTAAATTTGTGTATAGAACACAATCTACTCTTCACAAGACCCAGGATAGACCAGGGGTTAAGACATCTGACTCGGAATGAAAAGTACTGGGTTCAAATCCCACTCAGGTTGAGTGTATTTTGTTCTACCTCATCAAACTTTACTGGGCCATTAGTCCTCGATTACATTTGTGTATGAAAAATAAATATCTCATCAAGACTCAGGATAGCCCAGTGGTCAAGACTGCTGACTCTGAATGACAGGTACTGGGTTCGAATCCCACTCATGTTGACAAAATTTTGTTTAAGCTTGTCATACTTAACTGAGCCAGGAGTCCTCGATTACATTTGTGTATAGAACACAATCTACTCTGCACAAGACCCAGGATAGACCAGGGGTTAAGACATCTGACTCGGAATGAAAAGTACTGGGTTCAAATCCCACTCAGGGTGAGTGTATTTTGTTCTACCTCATCAAACTTTACTGGGCCACAGTCCTCGATTACATTTGTGTATGAAAAAAAATTGTCTCATCTAGACCCAGGATAGCCCAGTGGTTAAGACTGTTGACTCAGGTTGAAGAGTGTGGGGTTCGACTCCTGCTTGGGTCGATGTGTAATTTAAAAGATCAGCTGGAGGCTGCTAGTTGACAAATATTGTAACTGTGTCATTTCTCCCATGTAATGTTAAAATAATAATTTGATTTACTTTTTTTTTTATCCAATTACAATTAACCTATTTTATTTTATTTGTACCCAGGAGAGCTCATTGGTCAACGCTCTTTATTTATCCTATTCCCACCCACCTCAGGAGTTACGCTCACTCGCACACACTCCTACACACACACACACGCGCACTCATTCTCACACACACACACACAGGTAACCCCTGAGGTGTCATCATTGACTATTTGACAATTTATTTTGGATTATTATTAGCTTTAGTGTTGACTTAATTTTTCAACTATATGTTAGTCAAACAACTAGCACATAACATTACTCTGTGTGGGGGAGAAGAAGCAGCCCACAATGTATGTCGTCTTGACGCCATACAGCCAAATTACTGACTCCATGTATGGGATTTGAACTCACGACCCCTGTATTAGGAGCCCACAGTGTTGACCATTGAGCTATCCTGGGTCCCAACAAAGTTTGGTTTTCGCTCATATACAAATGTTATCAGTGAACTATGATCAGGCAAAACAAAGAACAAGAACTTCCCGGATGTGGATTTGAACCCAGTAGTACTGCGTGTGAGGCAGCAGTGTTAACCATTGAGCTATCACAGGTCCCACTAATTATTGTTTTTCACTCATATACAAATGTAATCAGTGAACTATGATCAAGGCAAAACAATAAACTAACGCCTCCTAACAATGGATTTGAACCCAGTAGTTCTGCATGAGAGGCAGCAGTCTTAACCATTGAGCTATCCTGAGTCTTGTTGTAAACGTAGTCTGGCTCATTCATTAATGGAATCGTGACATCTGTCCCAGTAAACTACGATTGAGGTGGAGCTCAAATTTGAACTGAAGTTACATATCAAACCAATTGGGATTCAAACCCAGTACCCCCATATTTGAAGCTCACAGTGTTGACCATTGAGGTATCCTGGGTTCCATCAAGACATGATTTTAACTCATATACAAAAGCAATCATTTAACAATGATAGAGATGAAACAAAAAACAAGACTTCCCATCTTGTGGATTTGAACCCAGTAGTACCGTGTGAGAGGCAGCAGCCTTAACCATTGAGCATTTTGGGTTCTACTTCTTCATGATCTGGATCAATATACGAATGTTACATACCTGTTGTTGAGTAGTTGGTGTGTGCCATGTCTCTCAGGTGTGACATACCTGTTGTTGGTGTGTGCCATGTCTCTCAGGTGTGACATACCTGTTGTTGGTGTGTGCCATGTCTCTCAGGTGTGACATACCTGTTGTTGGTGTGTGCCATGTCTCTCAGGTGTGACATACCTGTTGTTGTCATACCTGCCAGCTTGTCTGCAGCAATAAACAAGTCATCAGTTGAGTTCACAACATGTTTGATGTTTATTGCTCTTATGTTGAAGTAGTTCCCATCTGCAGTTCGCCCACTGCGCTCTATCGCCACCATGTGGTCATACCTGCAACAACTTCATAGTTCTTTGAAACTATCGCCACCATGTGGTCATACCTGCAACAACTTCATAGTTCTTTAAAACTATCGCCACCATGTGGTCATACCTGCAACAACTTCATAGTTCTTTGAAACTATCGCCACCATGTGGTCATACCTGCAAAAACTTCATAGTTTTTTGAAACTATCGCCACCATGTGGTCATACCTGCAACAACTTCATAGTTCTTTGAAACTATCGCCACCATGTGGTCATACCTGCAACAACTTCATAGTTCTTTGAAACTATCGCCACCATGTGGTCATACCTGCAACAACTTCATAGTTCTTTGAAACTATCGCCACCATGTGGTCATACCTGCAACAACTTCATAGTTCTTTGAAACTATCGCCACCATGTGGTCATACCTGCAACAACTTCATAGTTCTTTGAAGCTATGGCCACCATGTGGTCATACCTGCAACAACTTCATAGTTCTTTGAAACTATCGCCACCACGTGGTCATACCTGCAACAACTTCATAGTTCTTTGAAACTATCGCCACCACGTGGTCACACCTGCAACAACTTCATAGTTCTTTGAAACTATCGCCACCATGTGGTCATACCTGCAACAACTTCATAGTTCTTTGAAACTATCGCCACCATGTGGTCATACCTGCAACAACTTCATAGTTATTTGAAACTACCGCCCCCACGTGGTCACACCTGCAACAACTTCTCGGTTTATTGAAACTATCGCCACCATGTGGTCATACCTGCAACAACTTCATAGTTCTTTGAAACTATCGCCACCACGTGGTCACACCTGCAACAACTTCATAGTTCTTTGAAACTATCGCCACCATGTAGTCATACCTGCAACAACTTCATAGTTCTTTGAAACTATCGCCACCACGTGGTCACACCTGCAACAACTTCATAGTTTATTGAAACTATCGCCACCATGTGGTCATACCTGCAACAACTTCATAGTTCTTTGAAACTATCGCCACCATGTGGTCATACCTGCAACAACTTCATAGTTTGTTGAAACTATCGCCACTATGTGGTCATACCTGCAACAACTTCATAGTTTGTTGAAACTATCGCCACCATGTGGTCATACCTGCAACAACTTCATAGTTTGTTGAAACTATCGCCACCATGTGGTCATACCTGCAACAACTTCATAGTTTGTTGAAACTATCGCCACCATGTGGTCATACCTGCAACAACTTCATAGTTTGTTGAAACTATCGCCACCATGTGGTCATACCTGCAACAACTTCATAGTTCGTTGAAACTATCGCCACCATGTGGTCATACCTGCAACAACTTCATAGTTCTTTGAAACTATCGCCACCACGTGGTCACACCTGCAACAACTTCATAGTTCTTTGAAACTATCGCCACCATGTGGTCATACCTGCAACAACTTCATAGTTCTTTAAAACTATCGCCACCATGTGGTCATACCTGACACAACTTCATAGTTCTTTGAAACTATCGCCACCATGTGGTCATACCTGCAACAACTTCATAGTTCTTTGAAACCATCGCCACCATGTGGTCATACCTGCAACAACTTCATAGTTCTTTGAAACTATCGCCACCATGTGGTCATACCTGCAACAACTTCATAGTTCTTTGAAACTATCGCCACCACGTGGTCATACCTGCAACAACTTCATAGTTCTTTGAAACTATCGCCACCATGTGGTCATACCTGCATTAACTACATAGTTTGTTGAAACTATCGCCACCATGTGGTCATACCTGCAACAACTTCATAGTTCTTTGAAACTATCGCCACCATGTGGTCATACCTGCAACAATTTCATAGTTTGTTGAAACTATCGCCACCATGTGGTCATACCTGCAACAATTTCATAGTTTGTTGAAACTATCGCCACCATGTGGTCATACCTGCAACAACTTCATAGTTCTTTGAAACTAAAATCTATTGAGATATATATCGTATATATGGAGCGGAAAACACAACCCAAAATTCTAAGTTTCTTCATGCGACGTAGCCGGCCTACTTCACCACAGTCTGTAGTCTATTGCCCCCCCCCCCCCCCCCCCCCCCCAGGCAAAGATGAGATGGAGACGTGATGGTGACGACTAACACATTTTCTGGGGGGGAAACCACTGCATAGATAACATTTGTGTATGGAAAGAAATCTATTCCTCCTCTCTGAGCTGCTACCTTACCGTGGTAGAGGAGTTTGCGTGTCCCAATGATCCTAGGAGCTATGTTGTCTGGGGGTTTTCATGCCCCCTGGTAGGGTCTCCCAAGACAAACAGGTCCTAGGTGAGTGATCAGACAAAGAGCAGCTCAAAGACTTCTATGGAATTACAACGAAATGAACCCAGATTTCCCTCGCCCGGACGTGGGTCACCGGGGCCCCACTCTGGAGCCAGGCCCGGAGTTGGGGCACGATGGCGAGCGCCTGGTGGTCGGGCCTGTTCCCATGGGGCCCGGCCGGGCACAGCCCGAAGAGGCAACGTGGGTCATCCCTCCAATGGGCTCACCACTCATAGGAGGGGCCATAGAGGTCGGGTGCATTGTGAGCTGGGCGGCAGCCGAAGGCAGGGCACTTGGCGGTCCGATCCTCGGCTACAGAAGCTAGCTCTTGGGACGTGGAACGTCACCTCACTGGGGGGGAAGGAGCCTGAGCTAGTGCGCGAGGTAGAGAAGTTCCGGCTGGATATAGTCGGACTCACCTCGACGCACAGCAAGGGCTCTGGAACCAGTTCTCTCGAGAGGGACTGGACCCTCTTCCACTCTGGCGTTGCCGGCAGTGAGAGGCGACGGGCTGGGGTGGCAATTCTGGTTGCCCCCCGGCTCAAAGCCTGTACGTTTGAGTTCAACCCAGTGGACGAGAGGGTAGCTTCCCTTCGCCTTCGGGTGGGGGGACGGGTCCTGACTGTTGTTTGTGCTTACGCACCAAACAGCAGTTCAGAATACCCACCCTTTTTGGGTACACTCGAGGGAGTACTGGAAAGTGCTCCTCCGGGTGATTCCCTTGTCCTACTGGGAGACTTCAACGCTCATGTTGGCAACGACAGTGAAACCTGGAGAGGCGTGATTGGGAAGAATGGTCGCCCGGATCTAAACCCGAGTGGTGTTTTGTTATTGGACTTTTGTGCTCGTCACAGTTTGTCGATAACAAACACCATGTTCAAACATAAGGGTGTCCATATGTGCACTTGGCACCAGGACACCCTAGGCCGGAGTTCCATGATCGACTTTGTAGTTGTGTCATCGGATTTGCGGCCTTATGTTTTGGACACTCGGGTGAAGAGAGGGGCGGGGCTTTCTACCGATCACCACCTGGTGGTGAGTTGGCTGCGATGGTGGGGGAGGATGCCGGACAGACCTGGCAGGCCCAAGCGCATTGTGAGGGTCTGCTGGGAACGTCTGGCAGAGTCGCCTGTCAGAGAGAGTTTCAATTCACACCTCCGGGAGAACTTTGAACATGTCACGAGAGAGGTGCGGGACATTGAGTCCGAGTGGACCATGTTCCGAACCTCTATTGTCGAGGCGGCTGATTGGAGCTGTGGCCGCAAGGTTGTTGGTGCCTGTCGTGGCGGTAATCCCAGAACCCGTTGGTGGACACCAGCAGTGAGGGATGCCGTCAAGCTGAAGAAGGAGTCCTATCGGGTTCTTTTGGCTCATAGGACTCCGGAGGCAGTGGACGGGTACCGACGGGCCAAGCGGTGTGCAGCTTTAGCGGTCGCGGAGGCAAAAACTCGGACATGGGAAGAGTTCGGGGAAGCCATGGAAAACGACTTCCGGACGGCTTCGAAGCGATTCTGGACCACCATACGGCGCCTCAGGAAGGGGAAGCAGTGCACTATCAACACCGTGTATGGTGCGGATGGTGTTCTGCTGACTTCGACTGCGGATGTTGTGGATCGGTGGAGGGAATACTTCGAAGACCTCCTCAATCCCACCAACACGTCTTTCTTTGAGGAAGCGGTGCCTGGGGAATCTGTAGTGGACTCTCCTATTTCTGGGGCTGAGGTCGCTGAGGTAGTTAAAAAGCTCCTCGGCGGCAAGGCCCCGGGGGTGGATGAGATCCGCCCGGAGTTCCTTAAGGCTCTGGATGCTGTGGGGCTGTCTTGGTTGACAAGACTCTGCAGCATCGCGTGGACATCGGGGGCGGTACCTCTGGATTGGCAGACCGGGGTGGTGGTCCCTCTCTTTAAGAAGGGGGACCGGAGGGTGTGCTCCAACTATCGTGGGATCACACTCCTCAGCCTTCCCGGTAAGGTTTATTCAGGTGTACTGGAGAGGAGGCTTCGCCGGATAGTCGAACCTCGGATTCAGGAGGAACAGTGTGGTTTTCGTCCTGGTCGTGGAACTGTGGACCAGCTCTATACTCTCGGCAGGGTTCTTGAGGGTGCATGGGAGTTTGCCCAACCAGTCTACATGTGCTTTGTGGACTTGGAGAAGGCATTCGACCGTGTCCCTCGGGAAGTCCTGTGGGGAGTGCTCAGAGAGTATGGGGTATCGGACTGTCTTATTGTGGCAGTCCGCTCCCTGTATGATCAGTGTCAGAGCTTGGTCCGCATTGCTGGCAGTAAGTCGGACACGTTTCCAGTGAAGGTTGGACTCCGCCAAGGCTGTCCTTTGTCACCGATTCTGTTCATAACTTTTATGGACAGAATTTCTAGGCGCAGTCAAGGCGTTGAGGGGTTCCGGTTTGGTGGCCACGGGATTAGGTCTCTGCTTTTTGCAGATGATGTAGTCCTGATGGCTTCATCTGGCCGGGATCTTCAGCTCTCACTGGATCGGTTCGCAGCCGAGTGTGAAGCGACCGGAATGAGAATCAGCACCTCCAAGTCCGAGTCCATGGTTCTCGCCCGGAAAAGGGTGGAGTGCCATCTCCGGGTTGGGAAGGAGAACCTGCCCCAAGTGGAGGAGTTCAAGTACCTAGGAGTCTTGTTCACGAGTGGGGGAAGAGTGGATCGTGAGATCGACAGGCGGATCGGTGCGGCGTCTTCAGTAATGCGGACGTTGTATCGATCCGTTGTGGTGAAGAAGGAGCTGAGCCGGAAGGCAAAGCTCTCAATTTACCGGTCGATCTACGTTCCCATCCTCACCTATGGTCATGAGCTTTGGGTCATGACCGAAAGGATAAGATCACGGGTACAAGCGGCCCAAATGAGTTTCCTCCGCCGGGTGGCGGGGCTCTCCCTTAGAGATAGGGTGAGAAGCTCTGCCATCCGGGAGGAGCTCAACGTAAAGCCGCTGCTCCTCCACATCGAGAGGAGCCAGATGAGGTGGTTTCGGGCATCTGGTCAGGATGCCACCCGAACGCCTCCCTAGGGATGTGTTTAGGGCACGTCCAGCTGGTAGGAGGCCACGGGGAAGACCCAGGACACGTTGGAAAGACTATGTCTCCCGGCTGGCCTGGGAACGCCTCGGGATCCCCCGGGAAGAGCTAGACGAAGTGGCTGGAGATAGGGAAGTCTGGGCTTCCCTGCTTAGGCTGCTGCCCCCGCGACCCGACCTCGGATAAGCGGAAGATGATGGATGGATGGATGGATGGATGGATGGAAGAAATCTATTCTTTACAAGACCAAGGATAGCTCAGTGGTTAAGACTGCGGACTCTGAATGAGAGGTACTGGTTTCGAATGCCAATCTAGTTGACATCATTTTGTTCAAACTCATCATACTTTACTGAGCCAGGAGTCCTCAATTACATTTGTGTATGGAACACAATCATAGCTTCACAAGACCCAGGACAGTCCAGTGGTTAAGACTTCTCACTTGGAATTAAGCGCACTGGGTTCAAATCCAGCTCTAATTGATTTGTATTTATTTTTTTCCCCAAGATGGCGCTGCTGTAGTGGCTGCTGTTGGCAGGAGCTCCGTGCTCTTGTGTCATCCTTTTGTGTTTCCCTCTTGTTTTCATGTGTTATTATATTTTTTTGCCTTTTGGTCCGGGACGCTTTGGGACTGTGTGACAAGGGGTAGAACTTTCGTGACCTCTGCGGTGCTTTTTGTGGACTTCTGGATCTTCCTCCCGGGAGCCTTTTGACCATGGAGACCAGCTGCTGGGTGTCTGCCACACCGGAGTCGGTTTGGAGGGACTGGAGGAGATGCGGATGAAGGGACAGGTCTGCGGAGCAAGCTCTGAGCGCTGGGACGGAGAGGCTTCGTGGTGTCTTGGCTGGGTGAGCAGGTGTCGGACACCTCAGTCTCCTTGGACGTATCCTCGCTCATCCGTGCGGACTGGACACTGGCCGAGAGTTTGTTGGCGGCTTAGAGTGGAGTCAGTTCTCTTGGTTGCTTTGTTGGGTCTGCTCCTGTTTCTGGCCACCCATAGCAAAGCAAAATTGAAGATGAGATCTCATGTATGTCTTATATATATCTCCTAGACATAAAAGAGCACTAATCGAGACCAAAATAGTTTTCTCATTCTTCTCAAATATATCTCCTGAGAAATAAGGCTCACAGTGAGCACTATGAGAGATCTCATAGTTGTCTAATAGTTATCTCTTTTCCCGATTTCAACTAAGACCAAAATGAGAGATGAACGAGCTGGTCTCCAATATGTCTCAATTATGACTCAGTGAGAGAAACACGTGGTTTTGTTTCTCACTACTCACTGTTTGAGTTCTCAGATGTTTCTTTTCTATTTCGGCAAAAAGACAATTGATGAGTATTGGTTTCAATATGTCTCAATGATGTCTCAGTGAGAGATATACTTGGTTTTGTCTCTCACTGCTCACTATTTGAGTTGTTAGATATACCCATTTTCTAAAAAAATCTAAAAAAATGCATTTTAATTGGCTCAATTTAATTATACCTCAATCATATTCCAGTTTATCTCATGCCAACATTTGGAGAAAATAATTAATTCAGACAATATGGATATATGGTCTGTAATCACGATTTTGGACCACCATCCGCCGCCTCAGGAAGGGGAAGCAGTGCACTGTCAACACCGTGTATGGTGCGGATGGTGTCCTGTTGACCTCAACTGTGGATGTTGTGGATAGGTGGAAGGAATACTTTGGAAAACATCCTCAATCCCACCAACACGTCTTCCTATGAGGAAGCAGTGCCTGGGGAATCTGTGGTGGACTCTCCTATTTCTGGGGCTGAGGTTGCTGAGGTAGTTAAAAAGCTCCTCGGTGGCAAGGCCCCAGGGGTGGATGAGATCCGCCCAGAGTTCCTTAAGGCTCTGGATGCTGTGGGGCTGTCTTGGTTGACAAGACTCTGCAGCATCGCGTGGACATCGGGGGCGGTACCTCTGGATTGGCAGACCGCGGTGGTGGTCCCTCTCTTTAAGAAGGGGGACCGGAGGGTGTGTTCCAACTATCGTGGGATCACACTCCTCAGCCTTCCCGGTAAGGTTTATTCAGGTGTACTGGAGAGGAGGCTACGCCGGATAGTCGAACCTCGGATTCAGGAGGAACAGTGTGGTTTTCGTCCTGGTCGTGGAACTGTGGACCAGCTCTATACTCTCGGCAGGGTTCTTGGGGGTGCATGGGAGTTTGCCCAACCAGTCTACATGTGCTTTGTGGACTTGGAGAAGGCATTGGGCCGTGTCCCTCGGGAAGTCCTGTGGGGAGTGCTCAGAGAGTATGGGGTATCGGACTGTCTTATTATGGCAGTCCGATCCCTGTATGATCAGTGTCTGAGCTTGGTCCGCATTGCTGGCAGTAAGTCGGACACGTTTCCAGTGAGGGTTGGACATTACATTTGTGTATGGACTAAAATCCAACCTTTACAAGACTGAAAGTAGCCCAGTGGTTAAGACTGTTGCATGAGAACAAACTGTACAGAGTTCAAACCCCACTCCGGTCAGCAGTATTTTTTCCACCTCATCTTACTCCAGTGAGTCAGGGGTCGTAGATAACATTTGTGTATGGAAAGAAATCTATTCTTCACAGGACCAGGGATAGCTCAGTGGTTAAGACTGCTGACTCTGAATGACAGGTACTGGGTTTGAATCCCACTCATGTTGACAAAATTTGGTTTAAGCTTGTCATACTTTACTGAGCCAGGAGTCCTCGATTACATTTGTGTATAGAACACAATCTTCTCTTCACGAGACCCAGGATAGACCAGGTGTTAAGACATCTGACTCGGAATGAAAACTACTGCGTTCAAGTCCCACTCAGGTTGACTGTATTTTGTTCTACCTCATCAAACTTTACTGGGCCATCAGTCCTCGATTACATTTGTGTATGAAAAAAAACCAACTCATCAAGACCCAGGATAGCCCAGTGGTTAAGACTGCTGACTCTGAATGACAGGTACTGTGTTTGAATCCCACTCATGTTGACAACATTTTGTTTAAGCTTGTCATACTTTACTGAACCAGGAGTCCTCGATTACATTTGTGTATAGAACACAATCTTCTCCTCACAAGACCCAGGATAGCCCAGTGATTAAGACTGCTGACTCTGAATGACAGGTACTGGGTTCGAATCCCACTCATGTTGACAAAATTTAGTTTAAGCTTGTCATACTTTACTGAGCCAGGAGTCCTCGATTACATTTGGGTATAGAACACAATCTTCTCTTCACAAGGCCCAGGATAGACCAGGGGTTAAGACATCTGACTCGGAATGAAAAGTACTGGGTTCAAATCCCACTCAGGTTGAGTGTATTTTGTTCTACCTCATCAAACTTTACTGGGCCATTAGTCCTCGATTACATTTGTGTATGAAAAAAAAATATCTCATCAAGACTCAGGATAGCCCAGTGGTTAAGACTGCTGACTCTGAATGACAGGTACTGGGTTCGAATCCCACTCATGTTGACAACATTTTGTTTAAGCTTGTCATACTTTACTGAGCCAGGAGTCCTCGATTACATTTGTGTATAGAACACAATCTACTCATCACAAGACCCAGGATAGACCAGGGGTTAAGACATCTGACTCGGAATGAAAAGTACTGGGTTCAAATCCCAGTACTTTGAGTGTATTTTGTTCTACCTCATCAAACTTTACTGGGCCACAGTCCTCGATTACATTTGTGTATGAAAAAAAATTGTCTCATCTAGACCCAGGATAGCCCAGTGGTTAAGACTGTTGACTCAGGTTGAAGAGTGTGGGGTTCGACTCCTGCTTGGGTCGATGTGTAATTTAAAAGATCAGCTGGAGGCTGCAAGTTGACAAATATTGTAACTGTGTCATTTCTCCCATGTAATGTTGAAATAATAATTTGATTTACTTTTTATTTTATCCAATTACAATTAACCTATTTTATTTTATTTGTACCCAGGAGAGCTCATTGGTCAACGCTCTTTATTTATCCTATTCCCACCCACCTCAGGAGTTACGCTCACTCGCACACACTCCTACACACACACACTCGCACTCATTCTCACACACACACACACACACACACAGGTAACCCCTGAGGTGTCATCATTGACTATTTGACAATTTATTTTGTTTTATTATTAGCTTTAGTGTTGACTTAATTTTTCAACTATATGTTAGTCAAACAACTAGCACATAACATTACTCTGTGTGGGGGAGAAGAAGCAGCCCACAATGTATGTCGTCTTGACGCCATACAGCCAAATTACTGACTCCATGTATGGGAATTGAACTCACTACCCCTGTATTAGGAGCCCACAGTGTTGACCATTGAGCTATCCTGGGTCCCAACAAAGTTTGGTTTTCGCTCATATACAAATGTTATCAGTGAACTATGATCAGGCAAAACAAAGAACAAGAACTTCCCGGATGTGGATTTGAACCCAGTAGTACTGCGTGTGAGGCAGCAGTGTTAACCATTGAGCTATCACAGGCCCCACTAAGTATTGTTTTTCACTCATATACAAATGTAATCAGTGAACTATGATCAAGGCAAAACAATAAACTAACGCCTCCTAACAATGGATTTGAACCCAGTAGTTCTGCATGAGAGGCAGCAGTCTTAACCATTTAGCTATCCTGAGTCTTGTTGTAAGTGTAGTCTGGCTCATTCATTAATGGAATCGTGACATCTGTCCCAGTAAACTACGATTGAGGTGGAGCTCAATTTTGAACTGAAGTTACATATCAAACCAATTGGGATTCAAACCCAGTACCCCCATATTTGAAGCTCACAGTGTTGACCATTGAGGTATCCTGGGTTCCATCAAGACATGATTTTCACTCATATACAAATGCAATCATTTAACAATGATAGAGATGAAACAAAAAACAAGACCTCCCATCTTGTGGATTTGAACCCAGTAGTACCGTGTGAGAGGCAGCAGCCTTAACCATTGAGCATTTTGGGTTCTACTACTTCATGATCTGGATCAATATACGAATGTTACATACCTGTTGTTGAGTAGTTGGTGTGTGCCATGTCTCTCAGGTGTGACATACCTGTTGTTGGTGTGTGCCATGTCTCTCAGGTGTGACATACCTGTTGTTGGTGTGTGCCATGTCTCTCAGGTGTGACATACCTGTTGTTTGTGTGTGCCATGTCTCTCAGGTGTGACATACCTGTTGTTGGTGTGTGCCATGTCTCTCAGGTGTGACATACCTGTTATTGGTGTGTGCCATGTCTCTCAGGTGTGACATACCTGTTGTTGGTGTGTGCCATGTCTCTCAGGTGTGACATACCTGTTGTTGGTGTGTGCCATGTCTCTCAGGTGTGACACACCTGTTATTGGTGTGTGCCATGTCTCTCAGGTGTGACACACCTGTTGTTGGTGTGTGCCATGTCTCTCAGGTGTGACACACCTGTTGTTGGTGTGTGCCATGTCTCTCAGGTGTGACATACCTGTTGTTGGTGTGTGCCATGTCTCTCAGGTGTGACATACCTGTTATTCGTGTGTGCCATGTCTCTCAGGTGTCACATACCTGTTGTTGGTGTGTGCCATGTCTCTCAGGTGTGACATACCTGTTGTTGGTGTGTGCCATGTCTCTCAGGTGTGACATACCTGTTGTTGGTGTGTGCCATGTCTCTAGCAATAAACAAGTCATCAGTTGAGTCCACAACATGTTTGATGTTTATTCCTCTCATGTTGAAGTAGTTCCCATCTGCAGTTCGCCCACTGCGCTCTATCGCCACCATGTGGTCATACCTGCAACAACTTCATAGTTCTTTGAAACTATCGCCACCATGTGGTCATACCTGCAACAACTTGATAGTTCTTTGAAACTATCGCCACCATGTGGTCATACCTGCAACAACTTGATAGTTCTTTGAAACTATCGCCACCATGTGGTCATACCTGCAACAACTTGATAGTTCTTTGAAACTATCGCCACCATGTGGTCATACCTGCAACAACTTCATAGTTCTTTGAAACTATCGCCACCATGTGGTCATACCTGCAACAACTTGATAGTTCTTTGAAACTATCGCCATCATGTGGTCATACCTGCAACAACTTGATAGTTCTTTGAAACTATCGCCACCATGTGGTCATACCTGCAACAACTTCATAGTTCTTTGAAACTATCGCCACCATGTGGTCATACCTGCAACAACTTCATAGTTCTTTGAAACTATCGCCACCATGTTGTCATACCTGCAACAACTTGATAGTTCTTTGAAACTATCGCCACCATGTGGTCATACCTGCAACAACTTCATAGTTCTTTGAAACTATCGCCACCATGTGGTCATACCTGCAACAACTTCATAGTTTGTTGAAACTATCGCCACCATGTGGTCATACCTGCAACAACTTCATAGTTCTTTGAAACTATCGCCACCATGTGGTCATACCTGCAACAACTTGATAGTTCTTTGAAACTATCGCCACCATGTGGTCATACCTGCAACAACTTCATAGTTCTTTGAAACTATCGCCACCATGTGGTCATACCTGCAACAACTTGATAGTTCTTTGAAACTATCGCCACCATGTGGTCATACCTGCAACAACTTGATAGTTCTTTGAAACTATCGCCACCACGTGGTCATACCTGCAACAACTTGATAGTTCTTTGAAACTATCGCCACCATGTGGTCATACCTGCAACAACTTGATAGTTCTTTGAAACTATCGCCACCATGTGGTCATACCTGCAACAACTTGATAGTTCTTTGAAACTATCGCCACCATGTGGTCATACCTGCAACAACTTGATAGTTCTTTGAAACTATCGCCACCACGGTGTCATACCTGCAACAACTTCATAGTTCTTTGAAACTATCGCCACCTTGTGGTCATACCTGCAAAAACTTCATAGTTCTTTGAAACTATCGCCACCATGTGGTCATACCTGCAACAACTTGATAGTTCTTTGAAACTATCGCCACCATGTGGTCATACCTGCAACAACTTGATAGTTCTTTGAAACTATCGCCACCATGTGGTCATACCTGCAACAACTTGATAGTTCTTTGAAACTATCGCCACCATGTGGTCATACCTGCAACAACTTGATAGTTCTTTGAAACTATCGCCACCATGTGGTCATACCTGCAACAACTTGATAGTTCTTTGAAACTATCGCCACCATGTGGTCATACCTGCAACAACTTCATAGTTCTTTGAAACTATCGCCACCTTGTGGTCATACCTGCAACAACTTCATAGTTCTTTGAAACTATCGCCACCATGTGGTCATACCTGCAACAACTTGATAGTTCTTTGAAACTATCGCCACCACGTGGTCATACCTGCAACAACTTGATAGTTCTTTGAAACTATCGCCACCATGTGGTCATACCTGCAACAACTTGATAGTTCTTTGAAACTATCGCCACCATGTGGTCATACCTGCAACAACTTCATAGTTCTTTGAAACTATCGCCACCATGTGGTCATACCTGCAACAACTTCATAGTTCTTTGAAACTATCGCCACCATGTGGTCATACCTGCAACAACTTCATAGTTTGTTGAAACTATCGCCACCATGTGGTCATACCTGCAACAACTTCATAGTTCTTTGAAACTATCGCCACCACGTGGTCATACCTGCAACAACTTGATAGTTCTTTGAAACTATCGCCACCATGTGGTCATACCTGCAACAACTTCATAGTTCTTTGAAACTATCGCCACCATGTGGTCATACCTGCAACAACTTCATAGTTCTTTGAAACTATCGCCACCATGTGGTCATACCTGCAACAACTTCATAGTTCTTTGAAACTAAAATCTATTGAGATATATATCGTATATATGGAGCGGAAAACACAACCCAAAATTCTAAGTTTCTTCATGCGACGTAGCCGGCCTACTTCACCACAGTCTGTAGTCTATTGCCCCCCCCAGGCAAAGATGAGATGGAGACGTGATGGTGACGACTAACACATTTTCTGGGGGGGAAATCACTGCATAGATAACATTTGTGTATGGAAAGAAATCTCTTCTTTACAAGACCAAGGATAGCTCAGTGGTTAAGACTGCGGACTCTGAATGACAGGTACTGGTTTCGAATGCCAATCTAGTTGACATCATTTTGTTCAAACTCATCATACTTTACTGAGCCAGGAGTCCTCAATTACATTTGTGTATGGAACACAATCATAGCTTCACAAGACCCAGGACAGTCCAGTGGTTAAGACTTCTCACTTGGAATTAAGCGCACTGGGTTCAAATCCAGCTCTAATTGATTTTTATTTATTTTTTTCCCCAAGATGGCGCTGCTGTAGTGGCTGCTGTTGGCAGGAGCTCCGTGCTCTTGTGTCATCCTTTTGTGTTTCCCTCTTGTTTTCATGTGTTATTATATTTTTTTGCCTTTTGGTCCGGGACGCTTTGGGACTGTGTGACAAGGGGTAGAACTTTCGTGACCTCTGCGGTGCTTTTTGTGGACTTCTGGATCTTCCTCCCGGGAGCCTTTTGACCATGGAGACCAGCTGCTGGGTGTCTGCCACACCGGAGTCGGTTTGGAGGGACTGGAGGAGATGCGGATGAAGGGACAGGTCTGCGGAGCAAGCTCTGAGCGCTGGGACGGAGAGGCTTCGCGGTGTCTTGGCTGGGTGAGCAGGTGTCGGACACCTCAGTCACCTTGGACGTATCCTCGCTCATCCGTGCGGACTGGACACTGGCCGAGAGTTGGTTGGCGGCTTAGAGTGGAGTCAGTTCTCTTGGTTGCTTTGTTGGGTCTGCTCCTGTTTCTGGCCACCCATAGCAAAGCAAAATTGAAGATGAGATCTCATGCATGTCTTATATATATCTCCTAGACATAAAAGAGCACTAATCGAGACCAAAGTAGTTTTCTCATTCTTCTCAAAAGTATCTCCTGAGAAATAAGGCTCACAGTGAGCACTATGAGAGATCTCATAGTTGTCTAATAGTTATCTCTTTTCCCGATTTCAACTAAGACCAAAATGAGAGATGAACGAGCTGGTCTCCAATATGTCTCAATTATGACTCAGTGAGAGAAACACGTGGTTTTGTTTCTCACTACTCACTGTTTGAGTTCTCAGATGTCTCTTTTCTATTTCGGCAAAAAGACAATTGATGAGTATTGGTTTCAATATGTCTCAATGATGTCTCAGTGAGAGATATACTTGGTTTTGTCTCTCACTGCTCACTATGTGAGTTGTTAGATATACCCATTTTCTAAAAAAATCTAAAAAAAATGCATTTTAATTGGCTCAATTTAATTATACCTCAATCATATTCCAGTTTATCTCATGCCAACATTTGGAGAAAATAATTAATTCAGACAATATGGATATATGGTCTGTAATCTCGATTTTGGACCACCATCCGCCGCCTCAGGAATGGGAAGCAGTGCACTGTCAACACCGTGTATGGTGCGGATGGTGTCCTGTTGACCTCAACTGCGGATGTTGTGGATAGGTGGAAGGAATACTTTGGAAGACCTCCTCAATCCCACCAACACGTCTTCCTATGAGGAAGCAGTGCCTGGGGAATCTGTGGTGGACTCTCCTATTTCTGGGGCTGAGGTTGCTGAGGTAGTTAAAAAGCTCCTCGGTGGCAAGGCCCCAGGGGTGGATGAGATCCGCCCAGAGTTCCTTAAGGCTCTGGATGTTGTGGGGCTGTCTTGGTCGACAAGACTCTGCAGCATCGCGTGGACATCGGGGGCGGTACCTCTGGATTGGCAGACCGCGGTGGTGGTCCCTCTCTTTAAGAAGGGGGACCGGAGGGTGTGTTCCAACTATCGTGGGATCACACTCCTCAGCCTTCCCGGTAAGGTTTATTCAGGTGTACTGGAGAGGAGGCTACGCCGGATAGTCGAACCTCGGATTCAGGAGGAACAGTGTGGTTTTCGTCCTGGTCGTGGAACCGTGGACCAGCTCTATACTCTCGGCAGGGTTCTTGAGGGTGCATGGGAGTTTGCCCAACCAGTCTACATGTGCTTTGTGGACTTGGAGAAGGCATTGGACCGTGTCCCTCGGGAAGTCCTGTGGGGAGTGCTCAGAGAGTATGGGGTATCGGACTGTCTTATTATGGCAGTCCGATCCCTGTATGATCAGTGTCTGAGCTTGGTCCGCATTGCTGGCAGTAAGTCGGACACGTTTCCAGTGAGGGTTGGACATTACATTTGTGTATGGACTAAAATCCTACCTTTACAAGACTGAAAGTAACCCAGTGGTTAAGACTGTTGCATGAGAACAAACTGTACAGAGTTCAAACCCCACTCCGGTCAGCAGTATTTTTTCCACCTCATCTTACTCCAGTGAGTCAGGGGTCGTAGATAACATTTGTGTATGGAAAGAAATCCATTCTTCACAGGACTAGGGATAGCTCAGTGGTTAAGACTGCTGACTCTGAATGACAGGTACTGGGTTCGAATCCCACTCATGTTGACAAAATTTAGTTTAAGCTTGTCATACTTTACTGAGCCAGGAGTCCTCGATTACATTTGTGTATAGAACACAATCTTCTCTTCACGAGACCCAGGATAGACCAGGTGTTAAGACATCTGACTCGGAATGAAAAGTACTGCGTTCAAGTCCCACTCAGGTTGACTGTATTTTGTTCTACCTCATCAAACTTTACTGGGCCATCAGTCCTCAATTACATTTGTGTATGAAAAAAAAAAAATCTCATCAAGACCCAGGATAGCCCAATGGTTAAGACTGCTGACTCTGAATGACAGGTACTGGGTTTGAATCCCACTCATGTTGACAACATTTTGTTTAAGCTTGTCATACTTTACTGAGCCAGGAGTCCTCGATTACATTTGTGTATAGAACACAATCTTCTCTTCACAAGACCCAGGATAGCCCAGTGGTTAAGACTGCTGACTCTGAATGACAGGTACTGGGTTCGAATCCCACTCATGTTGACAAAATTTAGTTTAAGCTTGTCATACTTTACTGAGCCAGGAGTCCTCGATTACATTTGTGTATAGAACACAATCTTCTCTTCACAAGACCCAGGATAGACCAGGGGTTAAGACATCTGACTCGGAATGAAAAGTACTGGGTTCAAATCACACTCAGGTTGAGTGTATTTTGTTCTACCTCATCAAACTTTACTGGGCCATTAGTCCTCGATTACATTTGTGTATGAAAAAAAAATATCTCATCAAGACCCAGGATAGCCCAGTGGTTAAGACTGCTGACTCTGAATGACAGGTACTGGGTTCGAATCGCACTCATGTTGACAACATTTTGTTTAAGCTTGTCATACTTTACTGAGCCAGGAGTCCTCGATTACATTTGTGTATAGAACACAATCTGATCTTCACAAGACCCAGGATAGACCAGGGGTTAAGACATCTGACTCGGAATGAAAAGTACTGGGTTCAAATCCCACTCAGGTTGAGTGTATTTTGTTCTACCTCATCAAACTTTACTGGGCCACAGTCCTCGATTACATTTGTGTATGAAAAAAAATTGTCTCGTCTAGACCCAGGATAGCCCAGTGGTTAAGACTGTTGACTCAGGTTGAAGAGTGTGGGGTTCGACTCCTGCTTGGGTTGATGTGTAATTTAAAAGATCAGCTGGAGGCAGCAAATTGACAAATATTGTAACTGTGTCATTTCTCCCATGTAATGTTAAAATAATAATTTGATTTACTTTTTTTTTTATCCAATTACAATTAACCTATTTTATTTTATTTGTACCCAGGAGAGCTCATTGGTCAACGCTCTTTATTTATCCTATTCCCACCCACCTCAGGAGTTACGCTCACTCGCACACACTCCTACACACACACACACACACGCGCGCACTCATTCTCACACACACACACACACACACAGGTAACCCCTGAGGTGTCATCATTGACTATTTGACAATTTATTTTGGATTATTATTAGCTTTAGTGTTGACTTAATTTTTCAACTATATGTTAGTCAAACAACTAGCACATAACATTACTCTGTGTGGGGGAGAAGAAGCAGCCCACAATGTATGTCGTCTTGACGCCATACAGCCAAATTACTGACTCCATGTATGGGATTTGAACTCACTACCCCTGTATTAGGAGCCCACAGTGTTGACCATTGAGCTATCCTGGGTCCCAACAAAGTTTGGTTTTCGCTCATATACAAATGTTGTCAGTGAACTATGATCAGGCAAAACAAAGAACAAGAACTTCCTGGATGTGGATTTGAACCCAGTAGTACTGCGTGTGAGGCAGCAGTGTTAACCATTGAGCTATCACAGGTCCCACTAAGTGTTGTTTTTCACTCATATACAAATGTATTCAGTGAACTATGATCAAGGCAAAACAATAAACTAACGCCTCCTAACAATGGATTTGAACCCAGTAGTTCTGCATGAGAGGCAGCAGTCTTAACCATTGAGCTATCCTGAGTCTTGTTGTAAGTGTAGTCTGGCTCATTCATTAATGGAATCGTGACATCTGTCCCAGTAAACTACGATTGAGGTGGAGCTCAATTTTGAACTGAAGTTACATATCAAACCAATTGGGATTCAAACCCAGTACCCCCATATTTGAAGCTCACAGTGTTGACCATTGAGGTATCCTGGGTTCCATCAAGACATGATTTTCACTCATATACAAAAGCAATCCTTTAACAATGATAGAGATGAAACAAAAAACAAGACCTCCCATCTTGTGGATTTGAATCCAGTAGTACCGTGTGAGAGGCAGCAGCCTTAACCATTGAGCATTTTGGGTTCTACTACTTCATGATCTAGATCAATATACGAATGTTACATACCTGTTGTTGAGTAGTTGGTGTGTGCCATGTCTCTCAGGTGTGACATACCTGTTGTTGGTGTGTGCCATGTCTCTCAGGTGTGACATACCTGTTGTTGGTGTGTGCCATGTCTCTCAGGTGTGACATACCTGTTATTGGTGTGTGCCATGTCTCTCAGGTGTGACATACCTGTTGTTGGTGTGTGCCATGTCTCTCAGGTGTGACATACCTGTTGTTGGTGTGTGCCATGTCTCTCAGGTGTAACATACCTGTTGTTGGTGTGTGCCATGTCTCTCAGGTGTGACATACCTGTTGTTGGTGTGGGCCATGTCTCTCAGGTGTGACATACCTGTTGTTGGTGTGTGCCATGTCTCTCAGGTGTGACATACCTGTTGTTGGTGTGTGTCATGTCTCTCAGGTGTGACATACCTGTTGTTGGTGTGTGCCATGTCTCTCAGGTGTGACATACCTGTTGTTGTCATACCTGCCAGCTTGTCTGCAGCAATAAACAAGTCATCAATTGAGTCCACAACATGTTTGATGTTTATTCCTCTCATGTTGAAGTAGTTCCCATCTGCAGTTCGCCCACTGCGCTCTATCGCCACCACGTGGTCATACCTGCAACAACTTCATAGTTCTTTGAAACTATCGCCACCACGTGGTCATACCTGCAACAACTTCATAGTTCTTTGAAACTATCGCCACCATGTGGTCATACCTGCAACAACTTCATAGTTCTTTGAAACTATCGCCACCATGTGGTCATACCTGCAACAACTTCATAGTTCTTTGAAACTATCGCCACCTTGTGGTCATACCTGCAACAACTTCATAGTTCTTTGAAACTATCGCCACCATGTGGTCATACCTGCAACAACTTCATAGTTCTTTGAAACTATCGCCACCTTGTGGTCATACCTGCAACAACTTCATAGTTCTTTGAAACTATCGCCACCATGTGGTCATACCTGCAACAACTTCATAGTTCTTTGAAACTATCGCCACCTTGTGGTCATACCTGCAACAACTTCATAGTTCTATGAAACTATCGCCACCATGTGGTCATACCTGCAACAACTTCATAGTTCTTTGAAACTATCGCCACCATGTGGTCATACCTGCAACAACTTCATAGTTCTTTGAAACTATCGCCACCACGTGGTCATACATGATATATGGTGTGTGATACATGATGTGTGATATATGATGTGTGATACATGATGTGTGATATATGATGTGTGATATATGATGTGTGATACATGATGTGTGATATATGATGTGTGATACCTGATGTGTGATGCATGATGTGTGATATATGATGTGTGATACATGACGTGTGATACATGATGTGTGATGTATGATGTGTGATATATGATCAGAGGTGGGTAGTACCGCGCTACATTTACTCCGTTACATCTACTTGAGTAACTTTTGGGATAAATTGTACTTCTAAGAGTAGTTTTTATGCAACATACTTTTACTTTTACTTGAGTATATTTATAGAGAAGGAACGCTACTTTTACTCCGCTCAATTTATCTGCAATCAGGTCGCTACTCGCTACTTTTTTTTTTACCGATCTCTTAATGCACGCTTTGTTTGTTTTGATTTTGTCAGACACGCATTCAAAGTAGGAACTACGCATGCTTGCGTTTCACCAATCACATGCAGTCAATGGTGACGTTGGACCAATCAAACAGAGCCAGGTGGTCACGTGACCGTCACACGCAGGGCCCGACATGTTGAAAAACGTATTGGGGTGTTACCATTTAGTGGTCAACTGTACGGAATATGTACTGTACTGTGCAATCTACTAATAAAAGTTTCAATCAATCAACCAATCAATCAAAAGTGTAAAGGAAAAAAGACACTTTTTATTTCAACTGTACTTCCCGTCAAAAGCCTAAAGACTGATCGCACAGTTCCTGTCTTCACAATAAAAGTGCCGCTCCATTGCGCCTGCGTTAACAAAATAAGAGTCTCCGAAAGCCAGTGCAAACAAGCTAGCAAGCCACGGAGTTTGCCGCCAATGTATTTCTTGTAAAGTGTATAAAAACGAATATGGAAGCTGGACAAATAAGATGCCAAAAACCCACGACTTTCATGTGGTATTAGACAGGAAGGAGGAACTTTTATTCTCCTCCATTTGAAAACCGGGACGTTATCAGCACTATACTGTCTGATTCCAATCAATACAAGTCATCAGAATCAGGTAATACACCAACTTATATTCCTGTCTTCATTAAAGATAGGAATCTATATGTTAAACATGCATGTATATTCATTAAAAGACCTTTAACATGTCAACAAAAACCGCAAAATAAATAAATATAAATTATATACTGTATATATAAAGGTATGTATATATATATATATATATATATATATATATATATATACACATATATATATATATATATATGTGTGTGTGTGTGTGTGTGTGTATAAATGATATGTGTGTGTATGTATATATGTGGTAGATCACCTCGACTTGGTCATTTATTAAGTAATTGATAAACGTTGAAAAACTTATTGGGGCGTTACCATTTAGTGGTCAATTGTACGGAATATGTACTGTACTGTGCAATCTACTAATGAAAGTTTTAATCAATCAATCAATGCCTACTGAGCCCATGGTGCTGTTAAGTTATTGTGGCTCAATTTGCTTTGATTTTTTTTATTTTAATGTATTATTATTTAATATATAATATTTTTTTAGTTGCTTAAGAGATATTCCTGGCTCTGAATTTGCTCATTGCTATTTTTATGTTTTTGTGCATTATTTGTTGCTGGAATCATTAAACGAACAGGTTACTCATCAGTTACTCAGTACTTGAGTAGTTTTTTCACAACATACTTTTTACTTTTACTCAAGTAAATATTTGGGTGACTACTCATTACTTTTACTTGAGTAATAAAGCTCTAAAGTAACAGTACTCTTACTTGAGTACAATTTCTGGCTACTCTACCCACCTCTGTATATGATGTGTGACACATGATGTGTGATATATGATGTCCATCCATCCATCTCTTCCGCTTATCCGAGGTCGGGTTGCGGGGGTAGCAGCCTAAGCAGGGAAACCCAGACTTCCCTCTCCCCAGCCACTTCGTCTAGCTCTTCCCGGGGGATCCCGAGGCGTTCCCAGGCCAGCCGGGAGACATAGTCTTCCCAACGTGTCCTGGGTCTTCCACGTGGCCTCCTACCGGTTGGACGAGCCCTAAACACCTCCCTAGGGAGGCGTTCGGGTGGCATCCTGACCAGATGCCCGAACCACCTCATCTGGCTCCTCTCCATGTGAAGGAGCAGCGGCTTTATTTTGAGTTCCTCCCGGATGGCAGAGCTTCTCACCCTATCTCTAAGGGAGAGCCCCGCCACACGGCGGAGGAAACTCATTTTGGCCGCTTGTACCCGTGATCTTATCCTTTCGGTCATGACCCAAAGCTCATGACCATAGAGGTGAGGATGGGAACGTAGATGGACTGGTAAATTGAGAGCTTTGCCTTCCGGCTCAGCTCCTTCTTCACCACAACGGATCGATACAACATCCGCATTACTGAAGATGCATTACTGATACATGATGTGTGATACATGATGTGTGATACATGATGTGTGATACATGATGTGTGATACATGATGTGTGATATATGATGTTTGATACATGATGTGTGATATATGATGTGTGATACATGATGTGTAATACATGATGTGTGATACATAATGTGTGATACATGATGTGTGGTATATGATGTGTGGTATATGACGTGTGATATATGATGTGTGATACATGATGTGTGATACATGATGTGTGATACATGATGTGTGATACATGATGTGTGATATATGATGTGTGATACATGATGTGTGGTATATCAATCAATCAATCAATGTTTACTTATATAGCCCTAAATCACTAGTGTCTCAAAGGGCTGCACAAACCACTACGACATCCTCGGTAGGCCCACATAAGGGCAAGGAAAACTCACACCCAGTGGGACGCCGGTGACAATGATGACTATGAGAACCTTGGAGAGGAGGAAAGCAATGGATGTCGAGCGGGTCCAACATGATACTGTGAAAGTTCAATCCATAATGGATCCAACACAGTCGCGAGAGTCCAGTCCAAAGCGGATCCAACACAGCAGCGAGAGACCCGTTCACAGCGGAGCCAGCAGGAAACCATCCCAAGCGGAGGCGGATCAGCAGCGCAGAGATGTCCCCAGCCGATACACAGGCAAGCAGTACATGGCCACCGGACCGGACCGGACCCCCTCCACAAGGGAGAGTGGGACATAGAAGAAAAAGAAAAGAAACGGCAGATCAACTGGTCTAAAAAGGGAGTCTATTTAAAGGCTAGAGTATACAAATGAGTTTTAAGGTGAGACTTAAATGGTTCTACTGAGGTGGCATCTCGAACTGTTACCGGGAGGGCAATCCAGAGTACTGGAGCCCGAACGGAAAACGCTCTATAGCCCGCAGACTTTTTTTGGGCTTTGGGAATCACTAATAAGCCGGAGTCCTTTGAACGCAGATTTCTTGCCGGGACATATGGTACAATACAATCGGCAAGATAGGATGGAGCTAGACCGTGTAGTATTTTATACGTAAGTAGTAAAACCTTAAAGTCACATCTTAAGTGCACAGGAAGCCAGTGCAGGTGAGCCAGTACAGGTATATATGTATGTATATATGTATATAAAGGTATATACAGTATAGGTATATATGTATGTATATATGTATATAAAGGTATATACAGTACAGGCGTAATGTGATCAAACTTTCTAGTTCTTGTCAAAAGTCTAGCAGCCGCATTTTGTACCAACTGTAATCTTTTAATGCTAGACATGGGGAGACCCGAAAATAATACATTACAGTAATCGAGGCGAGACGTAACAAACGCATGGATAATGATCTCAGCGTCTTTAGTGGACAGAATGGAGCGAATTTTAGCGATATTACGGAGATGAAAGAAGGCCGTTTTAGTAACGCTTTTAATATGTGCCTCAAAGGAGAGAGTTGGGTCGAAGATAACACCCAGATTCTTTACCGAGTCACCTTGTTTAATTGTTTGGTTGTCAAATGTTAGAGTTGTATTATTAAATAGAGTTCGGTGTCTAGCAGGACCGATAATCAGCATTTCCGTTTTTTTGGCGTTGAGTTGCAAAAAGTTAGCGGACATCCATTGTTTAATTTCATTAAGACACGCCTCCAGCTGACTACAATCCGGCATGTTGGTCAGCTTTAGGGGCATGTAGAGTTGGGTGTCATCAGCATAACAGTGAAAGCTAACACCGTATTTGCGTATGATGTCACCTAGCGGCAGCATGTAGATGCTGAAGAGTGCAGGGCCAAGGACCGAACCCTGGGGAACTCCACACGTTACCTTAACGTAGTCCGAGGTCACACTGTTATGGGAGACACACTGCATCCTATCAGTAAGATAAGAGTTAAACCAAGACAGGGCTAAGTCTGACATACCAATTCGTGTTTTGATACGTTCTAATAAAATATTTTGATCGACGGTATCGAAAGCAGCGCTAAGATCGAGGAGCAGCAACATAGATGACGCATCAGAATCCATCGTTAGCAATAGATCATTAGTCATTTTTGCGAGGGCTGTCTCCGTGGAGTGATTTGCCCTGAAACCGGATTGAAAGGTTTCACATAGATTGTTGGACGCTAAGTGTTCATTTAACTGCTCCGCAACAATTTTTTCAATGATTTTTTAAATAAAGGGAAGGTGAGACACCGGTCGGTAGTTTACCATGAGGTCAGGATCGAGGTTAGGTCTTTTAAGGAGAGGATGATTAACCGTTTTTTTGAATGCTAGGGGAACAGTGCCCGAGGAAAGTGATAAGTTTATAACATTTAGCACTGATGGACCTAATAATACAAAGAGCTCCTTGATCAGTTTCCCAGGAAGAGGGTCAAGTAAACATGTTGTTTGTTTTATTCCATTTACACGTTGTAACAATTCCTCTAATGTTATTTCCTCAAAATGAGAGAAACTATTTTGGAGGGCAGTATCCGCCGTATATACAATCGTGTCAGTGTTAATAGAACCCAGTTGTAGCTGGGACGCATTGTCTTTAATTTCCTTTCTATTGACTTCAATTTTCTTACTAAAGAATTGCATAAAGTCATCAGCTGGGTGGGTGGAGCTACTGGAAGGAGTCCCTTGTTGGGTTAGCGATGCTACCGTACTAAACAAAAATTTAGGATCGTTTTTATTACGGTGGATGAGATTTGCGTAATATTTAGCTTCAGCTAAGGTAAGCATGTGTTTATAAGTTATTAAACCATCACTCCATGCTTGATGGTGCACCTCAAGTTTAGTCGTGCGCCATTTGCGTTCCAGCTTTCTACATAATAATTTCTGAGCTCTAGTTTCTTCAGTGAACCATGGGGTACGCTTTTTTGGAGCCTTTTTTAACTTTAGCGGTGCTATGTTATCAATGGTTTCGCGCAGGGCGTCGTTAAAGTTGTTAGTGAGGTTATCAATAGAGCCCACATACTTTGGGAATGGTGCCATTACCGAGGGCAGTAGGTCAGCAAGAGTTGTCGTTGTGGCCGTATTAATGTTGCGGCTGCAATAGCAGTTATTATTATTATTATTAGTTTGACGAACATGCGTCTGAACCTCGAATTTTATAAGGTAATGATCGGACAATACTTTAGTATACGGGAGTATCGTAACTTTGGAAACGGTGATACCCCTGACAAGCACTAGGTCTATCGTATCACCGTTGCGATGCGTGGGTTCATTTATTATTTGTGTAAGACCACAGCTATCAATTATAGTCTGGAGCGCTACGCACGGTGGGTCCGATGGGGTATTCATATGGATATTAAAGTCCCCCATTATGATTATATTACCGGCGTGTGTCACTAGATCAGCAACGAACTCTGAGAATTCTTTGATAAAGTCCGAATAGGGCCCTGGGGGGCGGTAGATAACAGCCAGGTGTAGAGGCAGCGGTGTGACAGACCTCATAGTAAGCACCTCAAACAATTTATATTTATTATTTATGTTAGGACTAAGGTTAAAGTTTTCGTTGTATATTAGTGCGACCCCCCCACCCCTTTTAAGGGGACGGGCAATATGCGCATGTGTAAAGTTAGGATGACATGCCTCATTTAGCGCAAAAAAGTCGTTTGGTTTAAACCAGGTTTCACTGAGACCGATGACGTTAAGATTGTTGTCTCTGATAATGTCATTAACTAACAACGTTTTGGGAGACAATGATCTTATGTTTAAAAAACCTATATTATAGGTAGTGGGCTGTTTTAGGGAATTTTTGATCAAATTATCCGTAGTAGCAATATTAATAATGTTGTGTTTATTATGCCCAGTGCATTTAGTATAATTACGACCATATCTAGAAATTGATACGACAGGAATTTTCCGATTGTTTGTTTGTTGCTTTGATAAACTGCACGCATCATAGTTAGCCACCTCAGTAAAACACATGTCCAACTCTGAAACAATCAAAGCAGAAAAAACTTGTTCTAATTTAACTGACTCCTTACCCAGACCAGTAGTCTCGCATCTTCCATTTAAATGCGGCTTCAGGATGGAGGGAAGTGGTGTCCTATGGGGATTAGCCTTCTGCTTTGTTTTTAGCCCCGCTCGACATCCGCGTTTCCGATCACACCGCTGGCGTCTGCTCCGTAGACGGCCCCCGCTGCTACTAGACTCCCCTGCTTCACAGGCCGCTGGATGTAGCCGTTGAAGTATTCTCGTGCTAGTTAGCAGGTCTAGCAAGCACGCGTCTATCAGTCCAAAACGGCCCGATATGTCCACATCCAGAAGTGTCTGGCGGTCGTACGTGATCACGGAGTGACCACGATGTGAGCCAGCCATAAAGTTTGTAGAATTGTCCGGTATTTCTGCCAAATGTTCCATATTTAGCAGGAGCTCCTCGATGTCGCCGCCATCTTGGATATATCATATAAAAGGTGCTAATCTATGGGATTATTAACAATTAGAAATAAAAATATGTAACACTTCAATATTTCAAACACTAAAAAAAAAAACACTATGACGAATAAGTCTAAAATTGTATTATTGCAAAAGCCAAAAGCAGGGAAGTTGTCAGGTTGTGTAAATGGTAACTAAAAAGAGAATACAATGATTTTGCAAATCCTTTTCAACTTATATTCAATTGAGTAGACTGCAAAGACAAGATATTTCATGTTCACACGGAGACACTTCATTATTTTTGCAAATAATTATTAAATTAGAATTTAATGACAGCAACACATTGCAAAAAAGTTGTAACAGTGGCATTTATTACCACTGTGTTGCATGGCCTTTCCTTTTAACAACACTCACTAAATGTTTACGAACTGATAAGATCAATTTTTGAATCTTTTCAGGTGGAATTCTTTCCCATTCTTGCTTGATGTCCAGCTTAAGTTGTTCAACAGTCTCCTTCCTCATATTTTAGCCTTCATATTGTACCACACAGGCCAGTCTAGTACCCGCACTCTTTTACTACGAAGCCACGCTGTTCCAACACCTGGCTTGGCATTGTCTTGCTGAAATAAGCAGGGGCGTCCATGATAACAACATACGTTGCTCCAAAACCTGTATGTACCTTTCAGCATTAATGATGCCTTCACAGATGTATAAGTTACCCATGCCTTGGGCACTAATACACCCCCATACCATCATAGATGCTATATAACAATCCAGATGGTTCTTTTCCTCTTTGGTCCGGAGGACACGACGTCCACAGTTTCCTAAAACAATTTCAAATGTGGCCTCGTCAGACCACGGAACACTTATCCTTTTTGTGTCAGTCCATCTTAGATGAGCTCGGGCCCTGTGAAACCGGCGGCGTTTCTGGGTGTTGTTGATAATCGGCTTTGGCTTTGCATGGTAGTTTCAGCTTGCACGTACAGATGTAGCGACGGACGGAAGTTACTGACAGTGTTTTTTCTGAAGTGTTCCTGAGCCTGTGTGGTGATATCCTTTACACACTGATGTCGGTGTTTGATGCAGGGATCCAAGGTCGCGGGCATTCAATGATTTCTCCAGATTATCTGAACCTTTTGATGATATTACGGAGCGTCGATAGTGAAATCCCTAAATTCCTTGCAATAACTCGTTGAAAAACGTTCTTAAAGCGTTCGACAATTTGCTTACGCATTTATTCACAAAGTGGTGACCCTCGCCCCGTCCTTGTTTGTGAACGACTGAGCATTTCACGGAAGCTGCTTTTATACCCAATCATGGCACCCACCTGTTCCCAATTAGCCTGTTCACCTGTGGGATGTTCCAAATAAGCATTTGATGAGCCCGGGTTTGAACCCTGACTACTCCGGACCTTCGTATTGTGAGGCAGACGCACTAACCCGTCTGCACCTTAAAGTTTTTACTTATAATACATTTTCAAAATAAACAATAAAAAATTCACATTGTCATTATGTAGTGGTGTATAGGTTCCAGCTCCCCTCACAAATTTATTTTGAAATCAGGCTGTAACATAAGTGTATAAAAAGTTAAGGTTTGTGAATACTTTCCGAATGCATTATACATAGATGGCCATTTAGGTCCTCGCCAAATTTGTAGCTAATTTTTTCTCCGACCACTTTTGAGATTTAACACTGTATGAAGACACTGAGCAGACTGAATAGATGTTATAGGTCGTTGAGGACCTTTTGAAGGCCCCATTGTGGGATCACATACGCATTGTAACAACAACATTGTAACAACAGCTTTGATAACGTCATTCCTCTCAAACTCGAAAGTGTCACCGAGTTTGTCACTTTTCATTTCTGCTTTTTCTTCTGCCCGAAGCCTCGGTGTCACGTTTTTGAACCGCGAGCTCTGACACCACAAAAGCTTCCCGATTCGCTCTTTTGATGGCAGATGTCAGCAAGCGTGCCATTGAAGAAGGAAGAAATAGTCCGCGGGAGGTTTGAAAGGGTTCTGAGGTCAAGGTAAAGAAAACCCTGAGGAAATAATTAAAAATGTAACCAAATTAGAGATGCAATGTTTGGGGAATCGAACATAATGTTGGGTGTCGGATATGCTTTATTTCCACGGCTTCCATCGACGGGAGAATAAATCAGCTGAAGTAGAGGTGATAGAACTTGGACGTCTCCTTGCTGTTAATGTAAAACAATAGGGGGCAGGACATTTCTACCAGCACTTTACACATCATATTGATTACACGATGAAGCCCACTGCTTTATTTGAAAAGCCTCTTTATGGCACAGATTGTAATGAATAGCTTTTAATACCAACTCCAATAAGCGCTCTTTGTTGAGTCAGCTGCCTCTGAAGATGAAGTTCAGCGAGGAGGACAATTGGATGATTTGTTTATGAAGGAACGACTGAATGAGAGCTTCATTAGCTCCGTTCCTGTTTTCTCCAAATGAGCACGTCACATTTCCCTCTCTGTCATTACTCAAAGAGGTCTAATTTAACGTATGTGATTTGTTGTCAGCGATAAATAACCCGCAGAGGTTTGACGGAGAGCGCTTTGAATACAAATATGAGCTGACAGTGGTAAGGAAGAAGATAAGGTGAAACCTCGAATTACAAACGCCTCTATTTGCGTCCTTTTCGGTCTTCAAACATTTACTCCGCGCAGATATGCCTTTGTGTGTAAACCGGCACTTACGAAGTGTTTTTATTTCCATATTTGTCATGCGTGGGCTCGGGTTCTTTGTGTGTGGCGTTTGCTCGTTCTCCCCGTGACTGTGTGGGTTCCCTCAAAGTCCATCCATCCATCCATCCATCCATCATCTTCCGCTTATCCGAGGTCGGGTCGCGGGGGCAGCAGCCTAAGCAGGGAAGCCCAGACTTCCCTATCTCCAGCCACTTCGTCTAGCTCTTCCCGGGGGATCCCGAGGCCTTCCCAGGCCAGCCGGGAGACATAGTCTTCCCAACGTGTCCTGGGTCTTCCCCGTGGCCTCCTACCAGCTGGACGTGCCCTAAACACATCCCTAGGGAGGCGTTCGGGTGGCATCCTGACCAGATGCCCGAACCACCTCATCTGGCTCCTCTCAATGTGGAGGAGCAGCGGCTTTACGTTGAGCTCCTCCCGGATGACAGAGCTTCTCACCCTATCTCTAAAGGAGAGCCCCGCCACACGGCGGAGGAAACTCATTTCGGCCGCTTGTACCCGTGATCTTATCCTTTCGGTCATGACCCAAAGCTCATGACCATAGGTGAGGATGGGAACGTAGATCGACCGGTAAATTGAGAGCTTTGCCTTCCGGCTCAGCTCCTTCTTCACCACAACGGATCGATACAACGTCCGCATTACTGAAGACGCCGCACCGATCCGCCTGTCGATCTCACGATCCACTCTTCCCCCACTCGTGAACAAGACTCCTAGGTACTTGAACTCCTCCACTTGACTCAAAGTCAGGGGTCTCAAACCCAATTTACCTGGGGTCCACTGGATACAGAAACTGGATGAGGCTGGACCGCAAGAAAATATTTCTTAAAAAATCTAACATGCACTTTTTAATGAATTCACCTTCTATGAATGGCTTACTTGCCAATCCTCACGATTTTTCCGGGAAACTCCTGAATTTCAGTGCACCTCCCGACAATCTACCAGTGCAATCATTCTCCCGAATGTGTCCCAATTTTCATTATTAAGGGCTGCCGTGACTGCACTGCCTTTAACGTCCTCTACAACAGTGGTTCTCACCTTTTTTTCAGTGATGTACCCCCTGTGAACATTTTTTTAATTCGAGTACCCCCTAATCAGAGCAAAGCATTTTTGTTTGAAAACAAGAGATAAAGAAGTAAAACACAGCACTATGTCATCAGTTTCTGATTTATTAAATTGTATAACAGTGCAAAATATTGCTCATTTGTAGTGGTCTTTCTTGAACTATTTGGAAAAAAAGATATAAAAATAACTAAAAAACTTGTTGAAAAATAAACAAGTGATTCAATTATAAATACAGATTTCTACACATAGAAGTAATCATCAACTTAAAGTGCCCTCTTTGGGGATTTTAAAAGAGATCCATCTGGATTCATCAACTTCATTCTAAACATTTCTTCACAAAAAAACAATCTTTAACATCAATATTTATGGAACATGTCCACAACGTGTGTCGCTATCAACACTCAATGTTGGATTGTTGTATTATTTTTCCACAGTTTATGAACTTACATTCATACTTCATTGAAGTATTATTCAATATTCCTATGTATAAAGGATTTATGAATTGCTGCTGATATTTAGAATGTTTTTAATAAATCTCACTTATGCCTTTGCATATCTTCAAGTACCTCCAGGGGTCCGCACACCCCCAAAAGAAGACTACCAAACCACTACAAGTCATCGCGCACGCTTCTACATCATTTAACTGATGTGCACGCTCTTTTACATGTTGTGTGAGACTTGTGCAGAAGGACGTGCGTGGCTGCAGGACGTACTTGTTTAGCGGCCATTCAGTTCATACTGAGGGTGCCGTGTAAACAGCTTTGGCGCTTTTGCAGATGTGCGCCGCGCTTTGAGCCCACGCCAGACAGGGATGACGGACCCTTTTTGGGAGAGTTTCCGCACCCTAACCCGGCTTAGGCACAGGAGAGCAAGTGCCCAGAACACCTTGCAGGGCTACAATATACAACACCTCAACCGACGCAAGTAGGGTGGGTGGGTTGGTTGGTGGTGGCAGGGGTGTGTATGGAGTTAGGTCTGCATGGGGTTCTGGGTGGTTGTTCTGGTGTGTTTGTGTTGTATAACGGTGCGGATGTTCTCCCGAGGTTTGTTTGTCATTCTTGTTTGGTGTGGGTTCACGGTGTGGCGCATTTTTGTAGGAGTGTTAAAGGTTTTTTTTGCGGCCACTCTTAGTGTGACGTGTGTAGCTGTTGATCAAGTATGTCTTGCAATGATGCACATGGCCAGATGCAACATACAAATAGGCTTGCCCGCAGCAAGTTCAGGATGTAAGGGGCGCTAAGGGCAATGCCAATATGGCACTCCCTGAATATTTTTGATCTGGTAATAATTGACAGCAGCATCGAGAGAATTGGTGCCCTGAAATTCAGGGCTCTCCCTGGAAAATTGGGGACGTGGGCAAGTATGACGCTGTCAAGCGCCCTTCATATTAAACTCGCGGGCCGCGAAAACATTAAATTGTCATATCAGAGCGCATGCCGCATTATAACGTCTCGCGGGGCGCAATTGGCCCACGGGCAGCATGTTTGAGACCCCTGCTATGAGTAGTCCGGCTTCTTCCGACCTCCAAAGACAAGCTTAGGTTCTTTGGCAACACTAAAATTGGCCTTAGTGTGCAAATGTGAGTGTGAATGTTGTCTATCTTTGTTGGCCCTGCGTGTGATTAGAAATGCTTAAAATGTGTTTAAACGCTCAGTCTGGCTGTAGTGCTTCAGGTTTCTAGACAACGACTTTGAGCTAGCGTTTTAGCTAGTTAACCCATGACTTGCAGCCTCTTCAGTTCGAGGATTTTATCAGCAAATGGGGGTTTGGTTCTGCAGCAAGTCTTTAATTCTGCTAAGACCGAAAAAGATGCCACGGCAGATCTTTATTACTGCGAAGGAAAGGGCACTACCGGGACACAGGCTGATGAAGGACCACCTCACATGTGAAACTACTGCTTTTTTTTATCAACCTTAAACTCCCCAAGTGTTCAACAATTCCACAAATATTCCCATACAGAAGGTAAAATTATTTTCCTTTTTTGATTTGTTTGGTTTTGGAGCACACCAAGACTTGTGTTTGTGTGTGCGTGTCTGTGTGTGTGTGGGCGTGCAGGCGTGTGTGTGTGTGTGTTTGTATTTTCATTTAGACTTGCTGTGTTGTTGTGTTGTTTGGATAAAGGAGATTGTTGAGCCATTACCCTCTCATCTTGGTTTATATACACAGTCGTGGTCAGAAGTTTACAATTGTGAAGGACATAATGTCATGGCTGTCTTGAGTTTTCCAATCATTTCTACAAGTCTTATTTTTTTGTGATAGAGTGATTGGAGCACATATTTGTTTGTCACAAAAAAATAGAAGCCAGAAGCAGTTATTCATGTTTACACTGATTGTTTATGGGTTACTCTGCTTCACTATACAAACTTTTAGTTTTGCGAAACCATCTTCAATTACATGCGATACAATGCCTGATACCCCAATTCATCGTGGAGTATCAGTTATTGATGATCAGGACTCTCCTGTCTTCTCTGTTGTCCGCTCTTTGTATGAGATATATTTTATTTATATTTCTGATAACATTTCTTAGGCTGTTGTTCGTTGTGGACCTGCAGCTTTTTTTTCCTGCTAGTTTTCCTGTTAATATCAGTTTTTCTAAGCTGTCTTTTCTAATGACATGTCTGAGGAATTCCAGCTGCCTATTTTGAATCGTTGCAATGAGAGATCTTCTTGCTTTTGCCCACGCCAATACTTCTTCATGACTTTCCTTTTCAGTCCTTAATATGTGGGGTATTTTTCTTAAGAACCACATTACAGTTGCCTCTAATTTTCTCAGTTGTTGTTTATTTAAAGTCCAGCATTCACTGCCGTAAAGCAGAACAGACCAGACCGTACATATGTTTTGATGACTCTGAGTTTGGTGTCAGTTGAGATATTTCTATTTCTAAATATAAGACTTGTTTTGTTGAAGCTGTCATTTAAATAAATAAATGATAAATGGGTTGTATTTGTATAGCGCTTTTCTACCTTCAAGGTACTCAAAGTGCTTTGACACTACTTCCACATTTACCCATTCACACACACATTCACACACTGATGGAGGGAGCTGCCATGCAAGGCGCCAACCAGCACCCATCAGGAGCAAGGGTGAAGTGTCTTGCTCAGGACACAACGGACGTGACGAGGTTGGTACTAGGTGGGATTTGAACCAGGGACCCTCGGGTTGCGCACGGCCACTCTCCCACTGCGCCACGCCGTCCCTATGGCAATCCGTTTATCTCTTTTTCACACCTACCATCAGATGTTACTTTGACGCTGAGGTAGTTGAATTGATCCACTTTTTTTTAATATTCTTTTTGCATGTGATGTTACATAGATGTGGTTTCTTGGAAACTGTCACTTTTGTTGAGGTTTAGAGCCGGTCCGTTAGCTTCACTGTGGGCGATTACTCTTTTCAGGATGTTCTGTAGTTTTTCTTCAGTCAGCTACTCGCACAGTGTCATCTGCACATCTGAGGTTAACGTTATTTTCTCCAACTTTTATGCCGTCTTGATGATTGATGTTGCATAAGATCATTTCGCTGTAGATGTTAAACAGATCAGGAGATAGTTCACAACTTTGTCGAACACCCCTTTGAATGGATTCGAATTGACTGCATTCACCATCTATTCGGACTGCTGATTCTTGTTCCCAGTACATATTTCTGATAACCCTCTGATCTTTCCCAACAATATCCAGCTCATTCAAGATTTGGCAAAGGTTTTTATTTTTCACTTTATCAAATGCTTTTGAATAGTCAATAAAACACACGTATACATGCGCTTGCACTTCTATTGATCTTTCCATTACCATGCAAAGTGTGAATATAGCATTTCTGGTGCACTGGTCAGGGAGAAATTTGAATTGTTTGGATGAAAACTCTGGATGTATCTTAGTCCTTGCTCTTGCCATCAGTACTCTTAAGAAACATTTTGGTGGTATGACTTATAAAGCTTGTTAATCCATGTTGATCACAGTCTATGAGTCCTGGTTTCTTTGGCAGAGTAATAAAAATAGATTGTACATATCTGATGGAATTTGCCCGTCGTCGTAAATGATGTTAAACCGTTTTGTCAGCTTTGATGTTCCAATTTCTTCGAGTGCTTCTATGACTTGAATTGGTATTTTATCTGCTCCAACCGCTTTATCATGTTTCATTTTGGACACGGCATTTTTCACTTCATCTTCTGTTATAGTGTAGGCCTTCCATGTTTTTTTTTATAGTTGGAGCTGGGCCTTGGTCGTCATGGATTAAATCTTTAATATATTCTGACTATCTTGACAGAATGCCTTCCTTTGATTTGATGCATGCTGACTTTGGGGGGCCCTGCGTCCTGTTGACTTCATTGATCTTTTGGTTCATGTACTTGTTATCAGTGTCCTTGTGTTGTTTTATTTCTTCCCATTCTGAGTTTATCCAGACTTCTTTAGCCATGTTGCATTTCTTCTTTATAAGCTTATCAAGTTTGTTGTACTCACTTTTGTTATGTTTTGATACTCTGCCCGTGTCCAATTAATCAAGAATTTCTTGAGTCATCCATTTTTTACATTTAACAACAGGAACATGTTTTTCCGTGGTTTGGATTATATATTATTGCTGTCTTCTGCAGTTGTGAATGTGTGTAGCATTTTTAGCTTTAAATTTGTTTGACACTGTTGTAGCAACATTATTTTGAAGATCTTGGTCCTTTTTAATTTATTTTTTATTTATATATATATATATATATTATTTTTTGGGATGTTTTTGAGTCTCAATTTCATCCCCTGCTAAGGATAGAGTTTTTAAACCGCTCCTTAATAATAAAAAATCATTTTTGTTTCTACCTCTATCACCAGGTATTTTCCATGTCCAGCATATCCTTGGATGGTTCTGATAAGGAATTGTTTTTTTTGTACATCACTCTACCATTTTTTCACCGTGTCAATTGATCTGGGGACGGCGTGGCGCAGTGGGAGTCCCGGCAGGCAGGTGATGGTGGGGATTGAACCAGGGACCCGAGGGTCCCTGGTTCAATGCCCACCTAGTACCAACCTCGTCACGTCTGTTGTGTCCTGAGCAAGACACTTCACCCTTGCTCCTGATGGGTGCTGGTTAGCGCCTTGCATGGCAGCTCCCTCCATCAGTGTGTGAATGTGTGTGTGAATGGGTAAATGTGGAAGTAGTGTCAAAGTGCTTTGAGTATCTCGAAGGTAGAAAAGCGCTATACAAGTACAACCCATTTATCATTTATCCCTCGACTTTCTCGCTCCTTTTTTTGCCACTTTGGCCAGCTTTTTTGAAACATGTTGCAGGTATCAAATTCCAAATGAGCTAATATCTGTAAAAAAATACATAAGTTGACCAGTTCGAATGTTGAGTATCTTGTCTTTACAGTCTTTTCAATTGACTATAGGTTGAAAAGGACACACAAACAACAATGTCACACATGTTATATGTGAGGTTGTTAGAAAGTCAAAATTAAAGTCTTGAAGGTTTATTTCAAATCCTGCAGTTTCATTTGCTGCTGCTGTTCTCACCAGCACACTTGTGTTTCTTGCGCTGGTACTTATAAGAGAATCTTTCACCACACACACTGCAACTCAACACTTTCTCTCCAGTGTGTGTTCTCATGTGTGCTACAAGGTTTGGTCGGTCACAAAAGCTTCTGTTGCAGATTGAACAGGAATGGGATTTTTCGCCCGTGTGCGTTCTCGTGTGTCTTTTCAAACACTGATTTTCCGTGAAACCTTTACCACAGGTTGAACAGGAAAAGGGTTTTTCGCCGGTGTGCGTTCTCATGTGCACTTTCAAATTGTTGCTTTGCACAAAACCTTTACTACAGATTGAACATATAAAAGACTTTTCCCCAGTGTGTATCCTTCTGTGTTTTTCCATACATGAACTTTGTGCAAAACCTTTACCGCAGACTGAACATATAAAAGGTTTTTCCCCGGTGTGTGTTCTCATGTGCACCTTCAAATTGTGACTTAGAACAAAACCCTTACCGCAGATTAAACACGTAAAAGGGTTTTTTTCTCCGGTGTGTAATATTGTGTGCCTTTTCAAACTCTGACTGTGTGTAAAACCTTTAGCGCATATTGAACAGATGAAAGGTTTTTCTCCGGTGTGTATTCGCATGTGTAATTTCAAATTGTGGCTCGTTCCAAAACCCTTACCGCAGATTGAACAGACATAAGGTTTTTCTCCAGTGTGCGTTCTCATGTGCACTTTCAAATTTTGACTAAGCCCAAAACGTTTACCGCACACTGAGCAGGTGAAGGGTTTTTCTCCGGTGTGTCTTCTCGTGTGCGTTTTCAGATTCCGACGGTAATTGAACGTTTTGTCGCAGTGAGAACATTTAAAGCGTGCGTCGTCGGTGTGACATGTCTTATTGTCTTTAGAGTCTTCATCATCAGTGTCAGGAGAGTGTGAGGTTGTGTCCTCACTATCTGATAGTGGAGCTAAGAGCTTGTCTGCTTGTGATCCTCCACAGTGGTCTCCATCAGCTTCTGTTGTCATGTGTTGAGTTGGAGGCTCCGCCTCTTCCTTCTCCTCATCATCTTCACTCTTCACAGGGACACCAGTCACTGGAGACCCCACCGGTCCTTCAATATGCTCTCCCCCCTGACTGATGCAGTGTTCCACCTCTTCCTCTTTAGGCCAGAGGGTCCGTGGCGCCTCCTCTTCCTTTTTAAAGTGGGGGGTCAGCGGTTCCTCCTTGTCCCGATCAATGCCGGGGTTCAGCGGATGCTTCAGTTTATTTTTGAAGCGCGGGGTCTCTGGCACCTCCTCTTCCTTTTTAAAGTAAGGGGGTTGTGTCTCACCTGGCTGCATCCTGAGACTACACTCCTTTTGCTCAGGGAGAAGATGTTCTTCACAGACATCTGCAGCACACAAGAAGACAAAAATATGCTTTTAGAAACATACAGTATGAACTAGTCCAAAATCTCTAGGGGGGGGGGGGGGGGCTTACAACATTATCCACAGGAAAAGGACACCGTGGGGTACTTATTAATAGAGATGGATAATTGAAGTTAAAATCTATAATGCAGGGGTCACCAACACACCAGGTAGCCCGTAAGGACCAGATGAGTCGCCCGCTGGCCTGTTCTAAAAATAGCTCAAATAGCAGCACTTACCAGTGAGCTGCCTCTATTTTTTAAATGTTATTTATTTACTAGCAAGCTCGACGTTTTTAATTATAAGAGAGACCAAACTCAAATAAAATTTGAAAATCCAAGAAAATATTTGAAAGACTTGGTCTTCACTTGTTTAGATAAATTCATTTATTTTTTTACTTTGCTTCTTAGAGAGAGACAATTTTAGAGAAAAAAATACAACCTTAAAAATGGTTTTAGGATTTTTAAACACATATACCTTTTTACCTTTTAAATTCCTTCATCTTCTTTCCTGACAATTTAAATCAATGTTCAAGTAAATTTAATTTTTTTTATTGTAAAGAAAAATTAATCAATTTTTATTTAATTCTTCATTTCAGCCTCTGTTTTTTCCACGAAGAATATTTGTGAAATATTTCTTCAAACTTATTATGATTAAAATAAAAATAAAATATTCTGGCAAATTTAGAAAATCTGTAGAATCAAATTTAAATCTTATTTCAAAGTCTTTTGAATTTCTTTAAAAATTTTTGTTCTGGAAAATCTAGAAGAAATAATGATTTGTCTTTGTTAGAAATATAGCTTGGTCCAATTTGTTATATATTCTAACAAAGTGCAGATTGGGTTTTAACACATTTAAAACATGTCATCAAAATTCTAAAATTAATCTGAATCAGGAAAAATTACTAATGATGTTCCATAATTTTTTTTTAAATTTTTTCTAAAAGTTTCGAATTAGCTACTTTTTCTCTTCTTTTATTCGGTAGAATTTTGAATTTTAAAGAGTCGAAATTGAAGATAAACTGTTTCAAAATGTAATTTTCATTTTTTTCGTGTTTTCTCCAATTTTAAACCGTTCAATTTAGTGTTTTTTTCATTTATTCTCTACAAAAAACCTTCCGTAGAAGGAAAAAAAATGTCTGACGGAATGACAGACAGAAATACCCTTTTTTTTAAATAAAAGTATCCGTTTCTATATATATTTATTGTGAGAAATCATTAATATGATCAGTGTTTCCACAAAGATAAATATAATTCATCATTATTAATAATATAGAGGTAAAGGTAAATTGAGCAAATTGGCTATTCCTGGCAAATCATTTAAGTGTGTATCAAACTGGTGGCCCTTCGCATTAATCAATACCCAAGAAGTAGCTCTTGCTTTCAAAAAGGTTGGTGACCCCTGCTCTAATGTAATACATCCCTTAATAAAGAATTGCAAATATAAAAACATTTGTAAAATGGTTATAAAAATAACAATCAATGGGTTGTACTTGTATAGCGCATTTTTTTCTCCTGCTGTTTGGATACGTGACATTTGTTTTAGGTATGTGGCATGTGGGTAATAATCCAAATTAATTTTTGATCACAATTATAATCAGAAAAAAAACATGACGGCGGTGTAACAAAATCAATATTCAAATTAAAGCTGCAAGCAGCAATGGACGGGACCGCTTGGGCTACTGCCCCGCGACCCAAGCCCGGATAAGTGGTAGAAGATGGATGGATGGATTATTACAGAGAAAAAGTTGTATACACGTGTTATACATCAGTCTCATAGTAATAACAGTTGTAAAGTGGCTTGGGCATTTTATAAGGACGCCTTGTTGAAACTCTAATGCATTGTTAACGGAGTGGAGCTTTTGTATTGAAGGGGGAATAGCAAACTTCCTGTTGGTTTTAGCTGGAGGTTGTCATTCTATGAAATATAGGGCTCAGTGAGACCTACATTGAGGTTTTTGTTTCATGTGAGTATGACATTTCTACAGTGAGTTAGAGGAAGTTTTGTCTGAGCAGGAAGCCGCCATCTTGTGACAACATTATTGCAACTGCAAAAGCGCACCGAAACTTTGCGGGCTCATAAAATCCAAACCGGAGTAGTAATTAAAACCTTTTCATCAGCTTTAAATCAGAAGGGTTCAATCGCTCTTCTGTGTTTATTAGAAGCGGAAATGACAAACGGCCTCAGAGAAGATAATGTCTGAAAAAAAGCGAAATATTTTGAGCCAACTTTTGTATTGAAGGGGGAATTGCAAACTTCCTGTTGATTTTAGCTGGGAGGTATGAGTGTATGAAATATAGGTCTAACGGAGACCTACATAGAGGTTTTTGTTTCATGTTTCTACGACATTGCTACTGGAAGTTCCAGACAGTTTTGTCTGTGTTTTCTTCCTACGGGGCGCTAGAGCGCAATTTTGAGTGTTGGGGTTTTTTTTTTTTGATTAGATCGCAATTTTCGCCGGTCCTGATGTGTTTGTCAAATTTGGTGAGTTTTTGAAGGATGTTAAGGCGGTCAAATTACAGCTCAAAGAGGCGGCGGAATAGTAATAAACAATAATAATAATAATCAAACCTTAGAAATTCAATAGGGTCCTCTGTCCCAAAGGGATATCGGTCCCTAATCATCACCTATTGGCTCTGATTAAAAGTATTTGGCATTTGTCCATGGACTGATTTCCTATCCCAAGTAATTTTGAACCAACAACTGTAATATTGCCCATATGCTGATACTATACTTACTATATTATGTATCACATTACTAAAGATAACTACATTTCTGATTTTAGTTGATGTACTTTCTTTGTATGTATAGATTACTTGGGTTGTTCCAAACATCTGGAAATGTTTTTTATGTCTATAGCACTTTAGGAAATATATTTAGTGAGGAAAATGTTGATGTGTTACCAGAGGTGGGTAGAGCGCCCAAAAATTGTAGTCAAGTAAGACTTTAGATCAGGGGTCACCAACTCGGGCACCAGGTCGCCCGTAAGGACCAGATGAGTCGCCCGCTGGCCTGTTCTAAAAATAGCTCAAATAGCAGCACTTACCAGTGAGCTGCCTTTATTTTTTTTAAATTGTATTTATTTACTAACAAGCTTGTCTCACTTTGCTCGACATTTTTAATTCTAAGAGAGACAAAACTCAAATAGAATTTGAAAATCCATGAAAATATTTTAAAGACTTGGTCTTCACTTCTTTGAATAAATTAATTTATTTTTTTACTTTGCTTTTTATAACTTTCAGAAAGACAATTTTAGAGAAAAAAATAGAACCTTAAAAGTTATTTTAGGATTTTTAAACACATATACCTTTCTACTTTTTAAATTCCTTCATCTTCTTTCCTGACAATTTAAATTAATGTTCAAGTAAATTTTTTTATTTATTGTAATGAATAATAAATACATTTTAATTGAATTCTTCATTTTAGCTTCTGTTTTATCGCCGAAAAAATATTTGTGAAATATTTCTTCAAACTTATTATGACTAAAATTCCCAAAAACTATTCTGGCAAATCTAGAAAATCTGTAGAATCAGATTTAAATCATATTTCAAAGTCTTTTAAATTTCTTTTAAAATTTTTGTTCTGGAAAATCTAGAAGAAATAATGATTTGTCTTTGTTAGAAATATAGCTTGGTCCAATTTGTTATATATTCTAACAAAGTGCAGATTGGATTTTAACCTTTTTAAAACATGTCATCAAAATTCTACAAAAGTAATCTTAATCAGGAAAAATTAATAATGATGTTCCATAAATTCTTATTTAAATTTTTTTCAAAAACATTAAAATTAGCTAGTTTTTCTTTTCATTTCTCTCAGTTGAATTTTGAATTTTAAAGAGTCGAAATTGAAGATAAACTATGTTTCAAAATTTAATTTAATTTTTTTCGTGTTTTCTCCCCTTTTAAACCGTTCGATTAAGTGTTTTTTTCATCATTTATTCTCTACAAAAATCCTTCCGTAGAAGGAAAAAAAATGTACGACCGAATGACGGACAGAAATACCCTTTTTTTTGTTGTTGATATTTATCTGTTTCTTTATATATTTATTGTGAGAAATCATTAAGATCAGTGTTTCCACAAAGATAAATATCATTCATTATTAATAATAAGATAGAGTTGAGCAAATTGGCTATTTCTGGCAATTTATTTAAGTGTGTATCAAACTGGTAGCCCTTTGCATTAATCAGTACCCAACAAGTAGCTCTTGCTTTAAAAAAGGTTGGTGACCCCTGGCTTAGACTAATATGACTCAAGTGAAAGTAAAAAGTAGTCCCGAGGCGTTCCCAGGCCAGCTGGGAGACATAGTCTTCCCAACATGTCCTGGGTCTTCCCCTTGGCCTCCTACCGGTCAGGCGTGTCCTAAACACCTCCCTTGGGAGGCGTTCAGGTGGCACCCTGACCAGATGCCCGAACCACCTCATCTGGCTCCTCTCGATTTGTATACTCTAGCCTTCAAACAGAACCCAGTTTTAGACCAGTTGATCTGCCGTTTCTTTTTCTGCTCTGTCCCCCTCTCCTTACTGCTGACCTGTCTCCGCTCAAGATGATCTCCTGCTGGCCCCACTATGGACTGGACTCTCACTATTATGTTGAATCCATTATGGACTGGACTCTCACTATTATGTTAGATACACTATGGATTGGACTCTCACTATTATGGTAGATCCACTATGGACTGGACTCTCACACTATTATGTTAGATCCACTATGGACTGGACTCTCACACTATTATGTTAGATCCACTGTGGACTGGACTCTCACTATTATGTTGAATCCATTATGGACTGGACTCTCACAATATTATGTTCGATCCAAAATGGACTGGACTCTCACACTATTGTTAGATCCACTATGGACTGGACTGTCACACTAAAATGTTAGATCCACTATGGATTGGACTCTCACTATTATGTTGAATCCATTATGGACTGGACTCTCACTTTTATGTTAGATCCACTATGGACTGGACTCTAACAATATTATGTTAGATCCACTGTGGACTGGACTCTCACTATTATGTTGAATCCATTATGGACTGGACTCTCACAATATTATGTTAGATCCAAAATGGACTGGACTCTCACACTATTGTTAGATCCACTATGGACTGGACTGTCACACTAAAATGTTAGATCCACTATGGATTGGACTCTCACTATTATGTTGAATCCATTATGGACTGGACTCTCACTTTTATGTTAGATCCACTATGGACTGGACTCTAACAATATTATGTTAGATCCACTGTGGACTGGACTCTCACTATTATGTTGAATCCATTATGGACTGGACTCTCACAATATTATGTTAGATCCAAAATGGACTGGACTCTCACACTATTGTTAGATCCACTATGGACTGGACTGTCACACTAAAATGTTAGATCCACTATGGATTGGACTCTCACTATTATGTTGAATCCATTATGGACTGGACTCTCACTATTATGTTAGATATACTATGGACTGGACTCTCACTATTATGTTGAATCCATTATGGACTGGACTCTCACTATTATGTTAGATCCACTATGGACTGGACTCTCACTGTTATGTTGAATCCATTATGGACTGGACTCTCACTTTTATGTTAGATCCACTATGGACTGGACTCTAACAATATTATGTTAGATCCACTGTGGACTGGACTCTCACTATTATGTTAGATCCACTATGGACTGGACTCTCACTTTTATGTTAGATCCACTATGAACTGGACTGTAACAATATTATGTTAGATCCACTGTGGACTGGACTCTAACAGTATTATGTTAGATCCACTATGGACTGGACTCTCATAATATTATTCCAGATCCACTATGGACTGGACTCTCACTATTATGTTCGATCCACTGTGGACTGCACTCTCACTATGGACTGGGCTCAGGAACACTTCAGAAAACCACTGTCACTAAATACAGTTGGTCGCTACATCTGTAAGTGTAAGTTCAAGCTCTACTATGCAAAGAGAAAGCCATTTATCAACAACATCCAGAAATGCCGCCGGCTTCTCTGGGCCCGAAATCATCTAAGATGGACTGATGCAAAGTGGAAAAGTGTTCTGTGGTCTGACGAGTCCACATTTCAGATTGTTTTTGGAAATATTCGTCATGGTGTCATCCGGACACCATGACGCAAAGTTGAAAAGCCAGCTTCTGTGATGGTATGGGGGTGCATTAGTGCCCAAGGCATGGGTAACTTACACATCTGTGAAGGCACCATTAATGCTGAAAGGTACATACAGGTTTTGGAACATCATATGCTGCCATCTAAGCGCCGTCTTTTTCATGGATGTCCCTGCTTATATCAGCAAGACAATGCCAAGCCACATTCAGCACGTGTTACAACAGCGTGGCTTCGTAAAAAAAAAAGAGTGTGGGTACTTTCCTGGCCCGCCTGCAGTCCAGACCTGTCTCCCATGGAAAATGTGTGGCGCATTAAGAAGCGTAAAATACGATATCGGGGACCCCGGACTGTTGAAGGACTGAAGCTCTACATAAAACAAGAATGGGAAAGAATTCCACTTTCAAAGCTTCAACAATTAGTTTCCTCCGTTCCCAAACAATTATTGAGTGTTGTTAAAAGAAAATGTGATGTAACACAGTGGTGAACATGCCCTTTCCCAACTACTTTGGCACGTGTTGCAGCCATGAAATTCAAAGTTAATTATTTGCAAAAAAAATAAAATTTATGAGTTTGAACATCAAATATGTTGTCTTTGTAGCATATTCAACTGAATATGGGCTGAAAAGGATTTGCAAATAATTGTATTCCGTTTATATTTACATCTAACACAATTTCCCAACTCATGGAAACAGGGTTTGTACATCGTCCTCACAAGACAACCAAACTTCTTATGCACCATATATTAAAGAATAGTGTTAATAATGAAATATAAAGTTAGTAAAGATGTGAGAGTAAGAAGTAAACAAACCTGTTCTGTGTAACACAACTTGATGATGTTTCTTATAATAAACATCCAGTAGTTGATGTTGTCGCTCCTTCTCCTCTTTTGTTGGACAAAGTACCTCCTCATACTTTGCTATCGTTCTTTCGCACATTTTCCCACAATCACAACACTTTACACTCACATTTGTTCCCTACTTAGCGATGTTTAAATAACTTCCGCTTCTCTTTGTTAGCAGCTAACAAGCTAAGCTAACTAGCCAGCTAAACTAGCTGCAAGCTATCTCAAATGAAGCTAGCAAACAGGAGAAGCGTCAAAGCGCTAAAGTATCCACAAACAAACAATTATTAACCGTGTGTGCTCTATTAAACAACATATATCTAAGAATAGAGAAATATAATTCCCGCGTTTAGGCCTTCTCCGACACACGCCATCTTGCTTTATCACCCGCTCGGTTCACGCATGCGCTAAGTCGACATCACTTCCGTCAACAGACATCGATAATTAAACAGTAAAATCGGATAAAAGTGTAGCGATTGTTCATTTTTACGCTCTTTTTCTTTTTTAGTTCTCATGAAAAAAAAATCAAATTACACACACACGAATTAATCAAACATGTAAATATTACAGGACGTGACGTCGGAGAAGCTCCCCGTCGCAATCTTCGCGCATGCGTGCACCGATCGGGTCTTCCAACAGTTGTATCGACAATAACACAAATTTGCAGGGGGGGGAATAGCTGTAACAAAGTGCAAATTGAAAGGTGGTGAGTCCACTTTGGTCATGTGATTATATTTCAGAAATTAATTAAATTGATTAAATTAAAGGCCTACTGAAATGACATGTTCTTATTTAAACGGGGATAGCAGGTCCATTCTATGTGTCATACTTGATCATTTCGCCATATTGCCATATTTTTGCTGAATGGATTTAGTAGAGAACATCCACGATAAAGTTGGCAACTTTTGGTCGCTAATAAAAAAGCCTTGCCTGTACCGGAAGTAGCAGACGATGACGTCACCGGTGTGAGGGCTCCTCACATCTTCACATTGTTTATAATGGGAGCCTCCAACAAAAAGAGCTATTCAGACCGAGAAAACGACAATTTCCCCATTAATTTGAGCGAGGATGAAAGATTTGTGTTTGAGGATATTAATAGCGAAGGACTAGAAGAAGAAAAAAAAATCAAGTTAAAAAAAACAAAAACGTGATTGCATTGGGACGGATTCAGATGTTTTTAGACACATTTACTAGGATAATTCTGGGAAATCCCTTATCTTTCTAGTGTGTTGCTAGTGTTTTAGTGAGTTTAATAGTACCTGATAGTCAGAGGGGTGTGTCCACGGGTGTCTCGAGACCAGTGTATGAGGGAATTCGACGGTTCTGTCGGGGGGTGATCTCTTTATCCCACCGCTGCCACCAGGAAATGTTATTGTATAAATAATACACTGGGTATTTAGGACTGGAACATTCTTTATTTCAGCCCGGTTGTTAAAATAGCCAGCATATGTGTCACATCCTGAAAGGTCCGTAGCGTCGTATCCGTCCCAGCACAATTCACGTCACTCATTGTCACTTCTTCTGCAGCTGAGTAGTTGCAAGAAGGATCACTAGCGCCCTCTACCACCAGGAGGCGGGAGTCATTTAATGACTCATATATGCCACACGCAGCTACGGTATATTAATAAAACATAGCTGATCTCCGGTAAAAGGCGACTTTTTACCACAATTTTCTCACCGAAACCTGCCGGTTGACATTTGGTCGGGATCCATGTTCGCTTGACCGCTCTGATCCATAGTAAAGCTTCACCTCCGGGAATTTTAAACAAGGAATCACCGTGTGTTTGTGTGGCTAAAGGCTAAAGCTTCCCAACTCACATATACTAGTTTTTTGGTGCTATTTTTAGGACTTACTGCAAAAACTAGTCAAAGATCCTTTATAATAGTGTTTCTTGTATAGAAATATAAAAAATATATCTGTTTCTCAGCTGTAATCCGTATGGGCCGCAGCGGTACTCAGTTGTAATAAATTTTTCTACCACTTGTGGCAGTAATGACAATATTAAAACACTGAAAAAGTCTGGTTTCTTAAGCACAAAAATTATAACTAAAGTGGTGAAGCTGTATTTTAATTTACATTTTAATCATCCATAATTTAGTTGATTTATTTCAGCACATCGTAATTGTATGTAAATGTACTTTTTGAGCATTTATTTGAGTCCCTTTTGTATGCTTTATATTTGATGAGTGTTTATTTTTCTAATTAGCCTGACCTAAAGTTTATGTGTTAAATAAATAATAATCTTTGCGATTAACGCATGGTTGTTATGTCATTCCACAAGGTTGTAAACTAAGTAGGTTAGATTGAATACGATTAAACCCAAGAGTATGACTACTGATTCAGTTTTAATATTTAATAAATATATATATAATGTATACGGTGTGGTGCAGTTGGGACAGTGGCTGAGCCAGCAACCTGAGGGTTCCTGGTTCAATCCCCCACCTTCTACTATCTGAGTCACGTCCGTTGTGTCCTTGAGCAAGACACTTGACTCTGGGTCCTGGTTAGCGCCTTGCATGGCAGCTGCCGCCATCAGTGTGTGAATGTGTGTGTGAATGGGTAAATGTGGAAAGAGTGTCAAAGCACTTTGAGTACCTTGAAGGTAGAAAAGCGCTATACAAGTATAACCTATTTATTTATTTATTTATTTAACTCCATCTTTCTACTGTGACTCCTCCATCATTAATTGAAAAAATTGCAAAAGATTCAGCAACACGGATGTTCAAAATACTGTGTAATTATGCGATTAAAGCAGACGACTTTTAGCTGTGTGTGTGTGCAGCGCTAACATTTCCTTACAGTCCGTGACGTCACGCGTACACGTCATCATTTAAATTTAATTTAAAATTGCAATTTAGTAAACTAAAAAGGCCGTATTGGCATGTGTTGCAATGTTAATATTTCATCATTGATATATAAACTATCAGACTGTGTGGTGGCTAGTAGTGGCTTTCAGTAGGCCTTTAATTAATGTTATTAATTAAATGTAAATGTATTTTTTTGTAAGAGGAAAAGGGAGGAAACGATCAAACTGTCAATATTGAAAGGGTTTCTGAACTTCGATTTTTAGGAGCGATACCGGATGACGGTCTGACATGGAAATCTCATATTGCACATTTACGGAAAAAGATGTCTAAGAGTATTTTTACCTTAAAAAAGGTCAAATATGTGTTAGATCAGGGGTAGGGAACCTATGGCTCTAGAGCCAGATGTAGCTCTTTTGATGACTGCATCTGGATCTCGAATAAATCTGAGCTGACATTGCTTAACATGATAAGTAATGAATAATTCCACTTGTAATCACAGTGTTAAAAATAATGTTAAAAATATAAAACATTCTCATGCATTTTTGTTCCATCCGTCCGTTTTCTACCACACCTGTTCAAAAAGTTGCGTAATGGTAAGAAGTTATTTATTTATTATTAGTTAGTGTGGGGCTTGCCCCTCTGGGGGTTCTTCAGACCACCAAGCACCGACATGAGAGCCTGTTTCAGGGTTACAATATTGTTTTATTTTTCAATAAGTCTCTCAGTTGGTGTCCACCAATTGTATTATTGTCTTTCGTTCTCGCTCGCGCTCTGGCTCCAGCCCCAACCCCGTCTCTCCTCTTGGCTGCTGCTTATAACAGAGCGACAGGTGATTAGATATCAAGGCCCATTTGGGCCTTCTATGCACCTGTCGCTGATTTCGAGGCCTGTCCTGGCACACCCCAGCTCGCTGCAGGCCCGCCGGCCACGCCCCTCCACAGTTAGCTTCAGAATAACAATGTTATTTCAAAGAATAAGAGACCTCTTATACCCTGGAAATGTTGGTCTTACTTAAAAATGCACACGTTTAGTTGTGTTCAGTGTTAAGAAAAATATTATATGGCTCTTACGGAAATATATTTTTAAATATTTGGCTTTTTGGCTCTCTCAGGCAAAAAGGTTCCCGACCCCTGTGTTAGATTATAGGGCAGGGGTAGGGAACCTATAGGTCTAGAGCCAGATGTGGCTCTTTTGATGACTGCATCTGGCTCTCAGATAAATCTTATAGCTGGCATTGCTCGACACGATAAGTCAGTGTTTTTCAACCTTTTCTGAGCTCGGGCACATTTTTTTCATTGAAAAAATTCAGAGGCAGACCACCGGCAGAAAACATTAAAAAATTGAAACTCAGTAGCCGCTACTGATAATAAAAAGTCGTTCTTGCAATTGCTTGATATGATTTCAAACCATAACCAAGCATGCATCAATATAGCTCTTGTCTCAATGTAGATGTACTGTCACCACCTGTCTCATCACGCCGTGACTTATTTTGAGTTTTTTGCAATTTCCTGTGTGTCTTGTGCTCCTATTTTGGTGGCTTTTTCTTCTTTTGTTGGTATTTTCCTGTAGCAGTTTCATGTCTTCCTTGAATGCTATTCCCCACACCTGCTTTGTTTTCGCAATCAAGACTACCGTATTTCCTTGAATTGCCGCCGGGTGTGTAGTATGCGCCTGCCTTGAATTACTGCCGGGTCAAACTCGCTTCGCAAAATAATTAGCGCATGCTTAGTATTACCACCGGGTCAAACTCGTCACGTCACGAGTGACACTTCCCCTGTCATCATTGTCAAAATGGAGGAGGCTGATTTCAATAATTTGAAATCGCATAAAGGGAAGAAGATTAAGAGCTATTCAGTAGGATTTAAGGCCCAAGCTATTGAATATGCTAAAACGAACAGTAAGCAGCTATGTTTTATTAATATACCGTAGCTGCGTGTGGCAAATATGACTCATTAAATGACTCCCGCCTCCTGGTGGTAGAGGGCGCTAGTGATCCTTCTTGCGACTACTCGGCTGCAGAAGAAGTGACAATGAGTGACGTGAATTGTGCTGGGACGGATACGACTGTCAGAGTTGCCACTGACAGTTTGTTTGTATTTTAGTTTCTCCTCTGTGTGTTTAGTATTTCCTGTCCTTAGTTCCTGTCTAGTGCTCTTATTTTGGTTCAGCTTCCTGTTTGTCTCCCTGTGTCCTGTTTTCACTCAGCTGCGGCTGATTGGCATCTGGTCACACCTGATCTCAATCGGCCAGCTCCTATTTTACCTGCTTTGTTCCTCCAGTCAGTGCTGGATCATTGTATTGTCATTCGGACTTGTCGTTGCCATATGTTGCTCTTGTCGTGTCTGTGATTCTTTTCAGCTACTACCTGTCGTGCTACATTTTGTCCTGGTCGTCGTAGCGGTAAGCTGTTCTTGTTAGCCATTAGTTATTTCCAGTTTTTCTGTTTGCTATCCTCTAGCTTCCATGCTAAAGTTCCTTTTTGTTTTCTAGCTTCCAGTGCTAGCTCCCTTAGTTTGTTATTCTGCCCACGTGCGTGCTTTTGGTTTGTTCTTGTTCTATTATTTATATTAAATAATGTCTTCATATCCAATGCCTGCCTCTATCTCTACATCTTGGGGTTCAACATCAACAACTACCCATGACGACGACGCTGCGGACCTTTCAGGGTGTAACACATATGCTGGCTATTTAAACAACCGGGCTGAAATAAAGAATGTTCCAGTCCTAAATACCCAGTGTAATTTTTATACAATAACATTTCCTGGTTGCAGCGGTGGGATAAAGAGATCACCCACGGAGCAGAACGGGAGGGGGAGTTTTACGAGGATAATTCTGTCATCGCCCGCACCCGAGCTAACTGATAGCAGCGGTCTGATAGCAGTTTTCTAAACTGGACTATCAATCAAAGCAGGAGGTAATAAAGGAAGATCTCCATCGAGACAGAGAGACTTTTAAAACTGAAGACGGATAAGGAAGACTTCTATAAACAAGTTATCGATGCTTTTGATCAGAAGGAGCTGCGCATGGACTTCATTTATAAGTAAAGGTAAGACCATAATAAAAAAATGTTTTTATGATGGTATCCTTACATCACACTCAAATTTTTACCGCACGCCTCTGGTAAGTGAGAAGAGGTTTTAAAACAATTAGCGCACACTTACTTTTACCGCATGCCTTTGGTAAGCGCAGGAGTGAGAAGAGGTTTTAAATTAGTTAGCACCCCGGCGGCAATTCAAGGAAATACGGTATTTAAGTTGTGCAGACGCACTCCTTCTTTGTGTAGACATTGATTGTCATGATGTAAGTCTTTGCTGTCGTCCAGCATTATGTTTTTGCTTACTTTGCAGCCAGTTCAGTTTTAGTTTATTTTTTGCTTCAGTGCCTTTTCTTAGTGGCCCTCAGCAGCACTTGCCTTTTGTTTATTTTTGCTCTAAGTGTTGGATACCTTTTTTTACCCACACGCTACCTCCCGCATATTGGGATCACGACATACCATGTTCTCGACATCTACAAGGCAATTGGCTACCTGTTGCCACCTACTGACATGGAAGAGTATTACACGGTTACTCTGCCGAGTTCTTGACAGCACACACACTCAACAACGGCACTTTATTTGCGGATCATAATTACTGGTTTGAAAAAAATATTTTCAACCCAATTAGGGGAAAATACATAATCTCCAACGGTACACCAGACTGTATTTCACGGCACACTAGTGTGCCACGGCACAGTGGTTGAAAAACACAGCGATAAGTAATCAGGTAATCACAATGTTAAAAATAAAGTTTTAAATATAAAACATTCTCATGTATTTTAACCCATCCATCCTTTTTCTACAGCACCTGTTCAAGAAGTCGCATTAACGGTAAGAACTATTTTATTCATTTTTGGTTAGCTTCAGAATAATGTTATTAAAAAAAAGGAGATACTTATTATACTCTTAAAATGTTGGTCTTAATTAAAAATGCACGCATTTAGTTGTATTCAGTGTTAAAAAAAACACAGAAATACATTTTATCGGAGCTAATAAAGTTACAGACATGATGTGTCATGTTTAAGGCTAAAAGTAAAACATTACCAGCAAGTTGATAATAAATGTTTGTCATCACTTCTGAGAGTCCAGAGCCTAGAAGAAAAGGTCAAGGACAAATTTAAAAGAAATGTGTACATCAGTGCTGGGGGTTCAACCATGGAATTCTCTTCACAATGAGATCAAATACTAAAAATATATTCCAATTGAAAAAGCTATGTAAAGCAGAAAAATAAGATCATGTGGACAGCCATAAGTGTTTACATTTTGCTTTATATTTATTACTTTACTATTTTTTTTTGTATTTGTTTGATATATAGAGGCGGCATAGCTCGGTTGGTAGAGTGGGCGTGCCAGCAACTTGAGGGTTGCAGGTTCGATTCCCGCTTCCGCCATCCTAGTTACTGCCGTTGTGTCCTTGGGCAAGACACCTGCTCCCAGTGCCACCCACACTGCTTTAAATGTAACTTAGATATTGGGTTTCACTATGTAAAGCGCTTTGAGTCACTAGAGAAAAGCGCTATATAAATATAATTCACATATATTCCCGTGAGATGTATATTACTTTTTTTTTTTCGGTTTGTACTTCATGAAGTTTTTTTTGTGTGTTTTTTGTTTGTTTTCACTATATTTGGACATATTTGTTGGTTTGTCTGTGATGAGGTGGCGACTTGTCCAGGGTGTACGACACCTTTCGCCGGAATGCGGCTGAGATAGGCTCCAGCGACCCCGCCTCCCCTCCCCCGCGACCCCGAACGGGACAAGCGGTAGGAAATGGATGGATGGATGTTTGTTTGTATGATATCCATGAAGTAAGACTACGTATCATGTTGAAGGGGGCAGGAAAATATAAGATTGTTCTTCTTCCTGCTCCTTCTCAGGCATTGGTGCGGAAATGTACATCCATCCATTTTCTACCGCTTGTCCCTTTTTGGGGTCGCAGGGGGTGGGGTGGGGTGGGGGGGTTCGCTGGAGCCTATCTCAGCTGCATTCGGGCGGCAGGCGGTGTACACCCTGGACAGGAAAAATAACTACCAGTTTTATATGCGCATTCACCGAACCCTTCTTTAGTGGAAAAAAATATTTTTTTTTTTCTCAAATTCAAGACAAAGTTATCTTGTTCAAAGAACAAAACCAGCACAGTGCATGGACTCAAGAAATTACACACCTGTAAATCGGATGGAAAATTATCAATCAATCAATCAATCAATGTTTATTTATATAGCCCTAAATCACAAATGTCTCAAAGGGCTGTACAAACCACTACGACATCCTCGGTAGGCCCACATAAGGGCAAGGAAAACTCACACCCAGTGGGACGTCGGTGACAATGATGACTATGAGAAACCTATATGTGTGTGTGTGTGTATATATGTATGTATATATATATATATATATATATATATATATATATATATATATATATATATATAATATATACACACATATGTGTGTGTATATGTGTATATATATATATATACACATACACACACACACATATATGTGTGTGTGTGTGTGTGTGTATATATATATATATATATATATATATATATATATACACATACACAAATATATATATACACACACACATCTATATTATATATATAGGTGTGTGTATATATATATATGTGTGTGTGTATATATATATATATATATATATATATATATATATATACACAAATATATATACACACACACATCTATATATATAATATAGATGTGTGTGTGTGTGTGTGTATATATATATACATATATACACGCACACACACACAAACATACATATATATTATATATATGTAACCCAGATAGAAATATAGTGCCACTAATATCCATCCATCCATTTTCTACCGCTTATTCCCTTTATGTTTTCCTATTATTAATTTCTAAGTTATGGTGTGCCAAAGTCATATTGGTCTCTTTAAAATGTTAATTTGTGTCAAAGTGATGTGTTCACTGCCGGGTTAAACTAATGCTACATGCACACACCACTAATGATCCACTAATGATGCACACAGCACTAATGATACATGCACACAGCACGTTATTCACACGTTGGCCAGTAGAGGTCGCATGCGCCTTTGTTATTCAAGTCACTTCTTCACTGAACGTCACAGAGTGAAGACACCAGTCATCATTGTATTTCAAAGACAGAGTTAATAAGTTAAAATACTTGTTACTTCTGTGACCGAGTGTTGGAAAAGCAGCACAATATAGCCAAGTTCCAGTGGGAGTTGGATTGTTGGAGTAATATGATGTCTTGAGAGAATGCCTTGTGACATGTTAGCATGTTGCAGTTGGATAACTATTGTATTTTCGTTTTGTTTAAAAGAGAGTTTTATTTAATGTAAGTGTGTTCAACCTCATGCAGGAGCAGAGGAGCTGCATTCATTCCAATGCTGCTTAAAGGGGAACTGTTGATACTTTTACTTTATTATTGATGCATTTAACATAAGCATTATAATACATGATGACCAAAATGTGATATCAGTTAAATAATCATTTATTTTATTCTGTGATGGTTTCAAAAGTGATATTTCACGGTTCATAATTTAAAGATATAAAGGTAAAAATCCTTAAATGGATGTAACTCATTTCATTCATTGAATTCTTAAGTAAGAAGTGAAGCTACTATAGTTCACTCATGATTTGATGCTGCTGTTAAAGTCTTACAGACTTATATGGAGTACAGTGTGAACTGACCAGTATTCATATGTCCATAACTAAATGGTTAAAATGAGTAACTGTGTTTATTGATTTAAAATTGAAGGTAATATGGTACCATATGGAAGAGAACTATGAGTATTCTAATTGATTACATTCTGTACTGCTATGTGCAGATTGTTTTTTTTTGTGTGATCCTGAAGTCTGGTTCCAAGCAGGACTTGAGTATGATGGCGAGCCAGTCCCAGTGAGGGAGAGTCTGCGGAGAGGGAGCGTTTGGATGTGGTGTGGCCAGCTGCATCGGTCTCTACACTCTCTACACCATCAGAGTCACAAGTATCGAACTGAATCAATATGGAATAACGGATTTCAAAAGAACTAAGGATTCCCAACAAAGGAATATAGACAGTGTTCGATTCAGTACTAACCAGGTAGAATTCAGATTTTAAAAGAGACATTTCTTCTATTTTGATTTTTGTAACAGAGCTCTATTTTTATTTTATTTTTGGGGGTATTTTCGATTCAAAAAGCACACTGTTCATGTGTTGTTGTTTGTTATTGTGCAATAAATTTGCCAGCAGCTGTTCCGTGGTCCACTAAGTACAAAACGTCTCATTTCGAGTATCTCAATTATACGGCCAAGAACCTAGTAATCTTAATTGTTGTACTAACCTGCCATCCTACAGTAGGAGTGCTACATGTGTATATATGTGCGTGTATATATGTATATATGTATACACATTTATATATATATATATATATATAGATAGATCTCTTGAAACTCACATATATAAAATGTTTAGAAAAGCCTTCAACTTTTTTTTTCTTTTTTTTTTTCCCCCAAGATGGCGCTGCTGTAGTGGCTGCTATAGGCAGGAGCTCTGTGCTCTTGTATCATCCTTTTGTGTTCCCCTCTTGTTTTCATGTGTTGTTATATTTTTTTGCATTTTGGTCCGGGACGCTTTGGGACTGTGTGACAAGGGGTGGCACTTTCGTGACCTCTGTGGTGCTTTTTTTGTGGACTTCTGGATCTGCCTCCCGGGAGCCTTTTGGCCATGGAGACCAGCTGCTGGGTGTCTGCTACACCAGAGTCTGTTTGGATGTACTGGAGGAGATGCGGATGAGGGGACAGAGCTGCGGAGCTAGCACTGAGTGCTGGGACGGAGAGGCTCCGCGGTGTCTTGACTGGGTGAGCAGGTGTCGGACACCTCAGTCACCTTGGACGTATCCTCGCTCATCCATTCGGACTGGACACTGGCCGAGAGTGGAGTCGGCTGTCTTGGTTGCTTTGTTGGGTCTGCTCCTGTCTCTGGCCATGCTCCCTCCACCCCAGCGGACGATGGCGTGGAACACCGCAGAGGCCACCACAGTGGATATGTTTCTTTTACTTTTTATTCATAGCTGTATGTAGAAGTGTCTGGTTGTATCTGCTGCTTTAATGTCTTTAATGTCCTTTGTGTTCTTTGATGTTTCCCTCTTACACACATGTAAGAGGGATGTGTACTATGGCTATGAGTTGTTCTTTTCCCTTGGCCTCAGTCTGCACCCCCACTCCAGGGCCTAGGCTAAGACCAATTTTTTATTTTTTTATTTTATTTTAATCTTCTATTCCCCCCCATCCCCCCTTGTTTACCTGTATGTCATCTTTTTTGTAAGGGGCGCTGGAAGCCGGCAGACCCGTCAGCGATCCTGTTCTGTCTCCCTGTAATGTTTGTCTGATCTTGAATAGGATTGTGCTGAAAATTGTAATTTTCCTGAAGGAACTCTCCTGACGGAATAAATAAAGTACTATCTAATCTAATTCAAGTATTTTCATTCAAATTCATGAAGTTAACACGGCCCATCTAAAGATTGCGATATCAACAAAAACAAAAACATGAGCTTCATGACATCATTTATTGTTTTTAACAGACTCCAAACAGATGCAGTTTTAGCCACTTACTAAAATAAAACATCGGGTCAACATAAAATGCTGAAGTTACGATCCAACCACGGTTGAAACACTTCTTTTCAAGCATTGAACTTGTTTTTTCCATTTAAAATAAAATAGCTAAAACTGAGCCATCAATCACAGATCCTTGACAACAAGTCGAGCACATGAAGCGGGCGAGCAGAGTGACAGAGTTGCAGGCATACAGAGACAATAATGTTGAACATTTGTCATTATTTAATCACAATTAATGCCTTAATCTGACATCCCTATTTATTACAGCAGTTCTACAGCGTTGCAGGCATACAGAGACAATAATGCTACACATTGAACATTTGACCACAGGCTGCAATGATTTCATCACAATTAATGCCATCCAAACAATCCAATCCACTTGATGCGTGAAGCACATTTAAACAACAGAAATGTTTCCAAAGTGCTGCACAACAATAATTAAAGACCACATTCAAATGTTACCCTTAGCTCCACCAATGACTGAATAAAACAAAATATAAATACATATGAAACCAATATAAAAATACATATGATTTGACATTTCTAATTATTATAACAGTTCTATTTAAAGGGGATGATTGTAACCTTTACAAGAATGCGGGGTAGCAGCGGCGGCGGCGATGACCAAGAAGAAAGCGGAGTTGGAATGTAATTACAACACTTTATGTACATCCATCCATCCATCCATCCATTTTCTACCGCTTATTCCCTCTCGGGGTCGCGGGGGGAGCTGGTGCCTATCTCAGCTACAATCGGGCGGAAGGCGGGGTACACCCTGGACAAGTCGCCACCTCATCGCAGGGCCAACACAGATAGACAGACAACATTCACACTCACATTCACACACTAGGGCCAATTTAGTGTTGCCAATCAACCTATCCCCAGGTGTAAGTCTTTGGAAGTGGGAGGAAGCCGGAATACCCGGAGGGAACCCACGCATTCACGGGGAGAACATGCAAACTCCACACAGAAAGATCCCGAGCCTGGATTTGAACCCAGGACTGCAGGAACTTCGTACTGTGAGGCAGACGCACTAACCCCTCTGCCACCGTGAAGCCCACTTTATGTACATATTTATATAATATTTACATATTTATATAATATATAACTACAAGCTCCATTCACAAACAGAATGATTATTTTGCAAATAATCATTAACTTTAGAATTTGACGCCAGCAACACGTGACAAAGAAGTTGGGAAAGGTGGCAATAAATACTGATAAAGTTGAGGAATTCTCATTAAACACTTATTTGGAACATTCCACAGGTGTGCAGGCTAATTGGGAACAGGTGGGTGCCATGATTGGGTATAAAAACAGCTTCCCAAAAAAAGCTCAGTCATTCACAAACAAGAATGGGGAAATGGTCACCACTTTGTGAACAAATGCGTGAGCAAATCATCAAACAGTTTTAGAACAACATTTCTCAACGGTCTATTGCAAGGAACCATCTACGGTCCGTAATACCATCAATAGGTTCAGAGAATCTGGAGAAATCACTGCACGTAAGCGATGATATAACGGACCTTCGTCCCCTCATGCAGTACTGCATAAAAAAGCGACATCAGTGTGTAAAGGATATCACCACATGGGTTTAGGAAAACTTCTGAAAACCACTTTCAGTAACTACAGTTGGTCGCTACATCTGTAAGTGAAAGTTAAAGCTCTACTATGCAAAGCCAAAGCCAATTATCAACGATACCCAGAAATACAGCCACCTTTGCTGGGCCCTAGCTCAGCTAGGATGGACTGATGCAAAGTGGAAAAGTGTTCTGTGGTCTGACGAGTCCACATTTCAAATTGTTTTTTGGAAATGGTGCACGTCGTGTCCTCCAGACTAAAGAGGAAAAGAAGCCTCAGGACTGTTATAGGCGCAAAGTTGAAAAGCCAGCATCTGTGATGGTATGGGGGTGCATTAGTGCCCAAGGCATGGGTAACTTACACATCTGTGAAGGCACCATTAATGCTGAAAGGTCCATACAGGTTTTGGAACAACATATGTTGTCATCCGAGCAACGTTATCATGGACGCCCCTGCTTATTTCAGCAAGACAATGCCAAGTCACTTGTTACAGCACAGCGTGGCTTCATAGTAAAAGACTGCAGGTCCTAGACTGGCTTGCCTGTAGTCCAAACCTGTCTCTCATTGAGAATTTGTGGCCCATTATGACGCCTAAAATACCACAACGGAGACCCCGGACTGTTGAACGACTGAAGCTCTACATAAACAAAAATGGTAAAGAATTCCACTTTCAAAACTTCAACAATTAGTTTCCTCAGTTCCCAAACGTTTATTGAGTGTTGTTAAAAGAAAAGGTGATGTAACACAGTGGTGAACATGCCCTTTCCCAACTACTTTGGCACGTGTTGCAGCCATGAAATTCTGAGTTAATTATTATTTGCAAAAAAAAATGAAAATAAAGTTTATGAGTTTGAACATCAAATATGTTGTCTTTGTAGTGCATTCAACTGAATATGGGTTGAAAATGATTTGGAAATCATTGTATTCGGTTTATATTTACATCTAACACAATTTCCCAACTCATATGGAAGCGGGGTTTGTATATATATATATATATATAGGCTGCCCTGTGATGAGGTGGCGACTTGTCCAGGGTGTGCACCGCCTTCCGCCCGATTTTAGCTGAGATAGGCACCAGCACCCCCCGCGACCACAAAGGGAATAAACGGTAGAACATGGATGGATGGATATAAGCTGGCAATAGAATTGGTGCTTTACAGAGAGTAAATGGGACAATGAAAAAGGAGGATGACCCCCAAATTCTTCAGGACAAGCTAAAAACATCAGCCCGGAGGTTGGGTCTTGGGCACAGTTGGGTGTTCCAACAGGACAGTGACCCCAAAACACACGTCAAAAGTGGTAAAAGAATGGCTACATCAGGCTAGAATGAAGGTTTTAGAATGGCCTTCCCAAAGTCTCGACTTCAACGTGTGGACAATGGTGAAGAAACAAGTCCATGTCAGAAAACCAACAAATTTAGCTGAACTGTACCTATTTTGCCCAGGTCTTACTACAAAAATCGATCTTTGCATTGGAATAGTTCCATCCATCCATCTTCTTCCGCTTATCCGAGGTCAGGTCGCGGGGGCAGCAGCCTAAGCAGGGAAGCATAGACTTCCCTCTCCCCAGCCACTTGGTCCAGCTCCGGCCGGGGGATCCCGAGGCGTTCCCGGACTTTATTCTACTGACTATAAGGTCCATTTAAAGAGGACTTCCACACACTGACCTGGGAGGTTTGCCTCCTGAGTGCTTTCTAATGTGTTTTTGGATACTACTTCTGTCAGAGTATTTCTTACCGCACACTGAACAACTGAATGGTTTTTCTCCCGTGTGCGTTCTCACGTGCCTCTGCATGCTCTCTTTGACGCTGAACCGTTTGGCGCACACCGAACAACCGAACGGCTTTTCTCCGGTGTGCGTGCGCTCGTGTCTCCGCATGACACTTTTGTCACAGAATGTCCTTGAACACACCGAACAACTGTAGGGTTTTTCCCCCGTGTGCGTCCTCATGTGTGTTTGAATGCTGTTTTTGTCACAGCATCTTTTACCGCACACTGCGCAGCCGAACAGTTTTTCTTCCGAGTGGGTTCTCATGTGTCTCTGCATTCTTTCTTTGTCACTGAATCCTCGGCCACACTCTGAACAACAGAACGGTTTTACTCCGGTGTGCGTTCTCTTGTGCCTCTGCAGGTGACCTTTCTCCGAGAATCTTTTACTGCACACCGAACAACTGAAAGGCTTTTCCCCCGTGTGCCTTCTTTTGTGCTTTCCCACTTTACTCTTTTCGGAGAATCTTTTACCGCAAACTGAACATTTGAAAGGTTTTTCCCCGGTGTGACTTCTCGTGTGTGTTTGCAAGCTGCTTTTATGGGAGAATCTTTTAGCGCACACTGAACAACTAAAAGGTTTTTCTCCGGTGTGCGTTCTCATGTGTCTTTGCATGCTCCTCTTGTCACACAAGCATTTCGCACACACTGAACAACTGAATGGTTTTTCTCCCGTGTGCGTTCTGATGTGTCTCTGCATGCTACCTTTGACGCGGAATTTTCTAGCACACACCGGACAATGGAAATGTTTTTCTTCTGTGTGCGTTCTCATGCAATCTTTGACCGGGAGTCTTTCGACGCGGACTGAACAACTGAAAGGGTTTTGTCTGGTGTGTGATTCCATATTTACAAGAACCCGTGACGTTGTGTCCTCACTATCCGATAGTGGAGGTAAAACATGGACACCTTGTGATCCTCCATAGTGGACTCCATCAGCTTCTGTTGTCATGTGTTGTGTTGGAGGCCCCGCCTCTCTTTTCTCCAACCCCGGACTGCGATGAAGCTGCGAGGACTCGGGTGGTTTCTCATCATGCTCTTCAGTCTTCACAGGGACACCAGTCCCTGGAAACTTGGTGAGATCATCATCCTCCTGTCCTAGAAGACAGTCTCCCTCCTGAGTGGTCCACACTTCCTCCTCTTCTTCCTTCGAGCAAAGGGGGTGTGGCTCCTCCTCTTCCTCTTTGAAATGAGGTGGCTGTGGCTCCTCCTCTTCTTTAACATGGGGTGGATGGGACCCATCTTCCTCTCTACAATGAAGGGAATGTGGCGCCTCTTCTTCCGTTTTAAAACCGGGGTGCTGTGGCTCCTTCTCTTCCTCTTTAATATGGGGGGCCCGCGCATTTTCCTGCCACAAAGTGAAGCCCCCACCTTGTTCCTGACTTTTAAGTTGCTGCTGGATGACTGCAGAAGACAAACAAAACCAAACAGATTGCAGCTCAGACATGTCAAAAAAATAACATTGCTTGGATTTACATGATTAGATTATCCATCCATCCATTTTCTAGCGCGGCATTTACGGGCGGCATAGCTCGGTTGGTAGAGTGGCCGTGTCAGCAACTCGAGGGTTGCAGGTTCGATTCCCGCTTCCGCCATCCTAGTCACTGCCGTTGTGTCCTTGGGCAAGACACTTTACCCACCTGCTCCCAGTGCCACCCACACTGGTTTAAATGTAACTTAGATATTGGGTTTCACTATGTAAAGCGCTTTGAGTCACTCGAGAAAAGCGCTATATAAATATAATTCACTTCACTTCACTTATTCCCTTCAGCTACAATCGGGCGGAAGGCGTATTGTGTGCTTTTATTCTTTTTCTATTTCTTTTCTTTTTATTTTAAATGTTTTATGAAATTGCACTGTCCCCTTTGAAATAAACTCATGATCAGATTAGATGAGTACTTTATAGGTGACTTTTAAGTCTGCAAATGTGTGAAGGCTGTCCCTGTTTAAAACACTTTATTTTTTTTTAGAATGGCACAGTGATGATACTGCCGAGGTTTTTTAATCCAGAACATACGAAACGACCATTGGAAAAGTGTCACAAACTCCAGTCCAAGGGAACACAGACAAAAAAAAAAATCAACAAGTTTCCAGTGATCACTTTTAGTACTTCCTATTTCAATATTAGTTTGAAAGTATTTGTACTATTTAAAACACAGTTTTGCTAAGAGCGATTCGTAAAGCAACAACTCGGCCAGTCTTGATTAAAAAAAAAACAAAAAACACTGAAGTGAAAACCATTTCGGGTGACTACATTTTAAAGCTCATGGAGAGAATGCCAAGAGTGTGCAAAGGGTGGCTATTTTGAAGAAACGAGAATATAAAACATGTTTTCAGTTATTTCACCTTTTTTCGTTAAGTAGGTAACTCCTCATGTGTTCATTCATAGTTTTGATGTGACAATCTACATATGTATATATATATATACGTGTATGTATATTGTGGTGTCTCACTCAAGCACCGCCTGACAGGTAAGCACCTCACAGGGGAGGAGTCAGGGCGTGGAGGCAGAGTGGAACACAGAAGACAACGCCCCAGCCTTGGTGGCATCATGGAGGGGTGGTACATTCCCCCGTTCCTGTTAAACCAGCCTGAAGTGCCACCAGCTGTGCGGCCAGGTGGGGATCAGCTACAAACCTTTCTTAACTCTGCCTCATTCAGGTCTGGCTCTCCTCTGTGTCAAGGCAGGTGCACCAGGCTGTAAGTGAGACAACTACTATTTTGGACAATACTAGTGTAATGTTTTACTGATGTTGTCTGTCTATTGTTTTATAGGCAATTAACTGCAACGAAAAAGGAAATGTGCTGTGTGCAGGATTGATAACCTGGATGGGAGAAATTTATGTTTATTACTGGACACTTTAAGTTGACTATTTAACAACCCTGCCCTTCCTACAAAGACTTGTGCAATAAATGCCCTTCCCGGCTTTTTGCAAACACCCTCCTGTGTCTTGGTGAGAATCCGGGTACCACAATACATACACATACATACATATATATATACACAGATATATACACACACACACACACATACATATATATATATATATATATATATATATATATGTATATATATATAAACACACACATATATATAATATATATATACACACACACACATATATATATATATATATATATATACACACATTTTATATATACATACATACACACATATATAAATATATATGTATATATATAAATACATATACACAAACAAACATATACATATATATATATATATATACACACAGATATACACATATATATGTATGGATACATATACACATATATATATACACATATATGTATTATGCATATATATACACACACATATGTATATACACATATATACATATACGTACACAAATATATATACACACACACATACATACATATACATATATATATACATATATATGTATAGATACATATACACATATACAGTATATATACACATATATGTATATATGCATATATATACACACACATATGTATATACACATTAGACATATACGTACACAAATATATATATATATAGAATAGAATAGAGTTTTATTGTCATTATTGCAATGAACAGGTTCAAAGAACAACGAAATTGGAGCAGCTCCTCCTAAGGTGCATATACAATATGGTAGTATAAATAGTAAAAAAAAAAAAAAGATAGAGATGACAGATGTATCTATGTATATGTATATGTATATGTATCCACACAGATGCATATCTGCATGCATATGAATACATATACACACATACATAAAACATTATTGCACATTGTAGTCCGAAAAATCAGAAAAACATTTAAACATTACACATGAGGACATGATGGACACATTGTGCTCACTCAGTGCCTGTTTAGTGCTACTATGGCTCTTGGGTAAAAGCAATTTTTTATTCTATTGGTGCTCGCTTTTAGCACCCTGTAGCGTCTGCCTGAGGGTAGCAGTTCCAGGTGGCTGTGCCCGGGGTGGAATGGGTCTTTCAGGATGCTCTGTGCTTTCCTGAGACAGCGGGAGCTGTACAGGTCAGCCAGGGGGGGGAGGGGGCATCCGATTAACTTCTGGGCGGTCTTTATGACTCTCTGGAGCGCCGTTCTCTCTGCGGCCGTGCAGCTGCTGAACCACACGCAGATGCAGTAGGTCAGGATGCTCTCAATGGAGCACCGGTAGAAGGACACCAGCAGTTCCTGTGAGAGCTGCTTGTTCCTGAGTATTCTCAGGAAGTGCAGTCTCTGGTGTGCCTTCTTGATGGTAGCCGTGGTGTTGGTGCTCCAGGATAGGTCGTCGGCCAGGTGGACTCCCAGGGAGCGGAAGTCGGAGACCCTCTCCACACAGTCACCACTGATGATCAGGGGCAGGATGTCCGTTTTTTTCCTCCTGAAGTCTATGACCAGCTCCTTGGTCTTGGAGGTGTTCAGGGCCAGGTTGTTGACTTTGCACCAATCCGACAGCTTCTCCACCTCATCCCGATATGCAGCCTCGTCTCCCTCCGAGATGAGACCCACTACGGTGGTGTCATCCGCAAATTTGATGATGGAGTTGCTGGAGTGGGCAGGTGTGCAGTCGTATGTGTAGATGGAGTAGAGAAGGGGGCTCAGCACGCAGCCTTGTGGAGAGCCGGTACTGAGGTGCAGGCTTGATGACATGTGGCGACCCAACTGCACCCTCTGGGGGCGGTTGGATAAGAAGTCCTTAATCCACATGCAGATGGAGTTCGAGAGACCCAGGTCTGACAGTTTGGACACCAGTCTATCAGGAATAATGGTGTTAAATGCCGAGCTATAATCCACAAAAAGCAGCCGCACGTAGCTCCCCCCCGTCTCCAGGTGACCCAGGGAGGAGTGTAGGGCTGTGGCGATGGCGTCCTCTGTGGACCTGTTGGCTCTGTAGGCAAACTGGTGTGGGTCGAGCTCGGGAGGGAGGACTGAGGTGATATGGGTCCGTACCAGCTTCTCGAA
>NC_084638.1:25081474-25118974 GCF_033978795.1 Nerophis ophidion | reverse complement strand
ATGAAGTATACATTTGGCCAACAATAGAGATTTTAAAGGGGCCCTATTCTACAAAACCAACTTTTCTTACCTCTGGTAAATGGGATCTGCGTTAGTCCCGAAAATATGAAATCAGATTGTGGTGGTATTGCAGAGATATTTAGAAAACAATCTTGCCTTACTTTCTACTCCCGCCAAACAAACTGTTTGGAAAGTGCCCAATTGATGACATCACAACACGGTATAAAGGTAGCCTGAGTGCCTTGCGTGCGTCCGCCACTGTAGTCCGACTCTATGGTCAATAATCTCCTTCTTTTCTCCGGCAGACTGGCTCGTACATGGACATGCATCCTCCGCCGTTGCCATTGCTAATACTAAGTAGCGTACAGTTTGAACTAATATCTGTCAGTAGACTCGCTACGGAATCGCTAAAAACCACAACAAAGTGGGCGGGGAGAAGACGCTGTCGAAGTGGAGGCACGTTAACAGGAATAAAACATGTGGATGTTTTGCTTACTTGGACTGTGATGAAGCTGTGAGGACTCAGGTGGTTTGTCTTCATGCTGTTCAGTCTTCACAGAGACAACAGTCAGTGGAACCTCTTCCTCTTTAATGTGGAGGGGCTGTGGATCCTCCTCTTCCTGTTTAACGGGAGGGGGCTTCTGGAAGTCTGTTGGGTAAATAAGTAAATAAGATTAAGAGAGAATAGAAATAGTTTAGGACTGACACTGTTAACACAATTGCATTAGTTGTGTTACAAGTGTGTAGCTAAACCAGTGTTGGCGCTAGGAATTTTCAAAATGGGGTCCCACTGTAAATTTTGGTGGTCCTACTTTTTTGAAAACAAATGATAAATGTATGCATTATCCTGTTGCACACTATATTGCCACAAGTATTTGGCCACCTGACTTGACTCACATATGAAATTAAAGTCCCATTCCTACCCCTAGGGTTCAATATGATGTGGGTCCACCTCATATCGCAGCTTCAACTATTCTAGGAAGGCTGTCCACAAGGTTGCGGAGTGTTTTTATAGAAATTTCCCACCATTCTTCCAAAAGCGCATTGGTGAGGTCACACACTGATGCTGGTGGACAAAAGCCTGGTTCTCTAAAAGGTGTTCTATGGGGTTCAGGTCAGGACTCTGTGCAGGCCAGTCAAGTTCATCCACACCAGACTCTGTCATCCATGTCATTATGGACCTTGCTTTGTGCACTGGTGCACGGTCATGTTGGAAGAGGACGGGGCCCGCTCCAAACTGTTCCCACAAGGTTGGGAGCGTGGAATTGTCCAACATGTTTTGGTATGCTGGAGCATTCAAAGCTCCTTTCACTGGAACTAAGGGGCCAAACCCAACTCCTGCAAAACATCCCCATACCATAATACCTCCTCCACCAAATTGCAGTCCGATGCTACGACACACTGAAGGAAAGTCCGTCACCTCTATGCTCTATTAAAGGCCTACTGAAATGAGATTTTCTTATTTAATCGGGGATAGCAGGTCCATTCTATGTGTCATACTTGATTATTTCGCGATTTTGCCATATTTTTGCTGAAAGGATTTAGTAGAGAACATCGACGATAAAGATCGCAACTTTTGGCCGCTAAGAGAAAAGCCCTGCCTTTACCGGAAGTAGCAGATGATGACGTCACAAGTGTGATGGCTCCTCACATCCTCACATTGTTTTTAATGGGAGCCTCCAACAACAAAAAAAGGCTTTTCGGACCGAGAAAACGACAATTTCCCCATTAATTTGAGCGAGGATGAAAGATTTGTGTTTGAGGATATTGATAGCGACGGACTAGGAAAAAAAAAAAAAATCTAATAAAAAAAAAAACGCGATTGCATTTGGACGGATTCAGATGTTTTTAGACACATTTACCAGGATAATTCTGGGAAATCCCTTATCTTTCTATTGTGTTGCTAGTGTTTTAGTGAGATTAATAGTACCTGATAGTCGGAGGGGTGTGTCCACGGGTGTCTTGAGGCCAGTGTCTCAGGGAAGTCAAAGGCAGTTTTATGGACGGCACAAGCTCAGCTGAGCTCCAGTAAGAGGCGACTTTTCACCACAATTTTCTCACTGAAAACTGCTGGTTGACATTTGGTTGGGATCCATGTTCGCTTGACCGCTCCGATCCATAGTAAAGCTTAACTTTCGGGAATTTTAAACAAGGAATCACCCTGTGTTTGTGTGGCTAAAGGCTAAAAGCTTCCCACCTCCATCTTTCTACTTTGACTTCTCCAATATTAACTGAACAAATTGCAAAAGATTCAGCAACACAGATGTCCAAAATACTGTGTAATTATGCGGTTAAAGCAGACGACTTTTAGCTGTGTGTGTGTGCAGCGCTTATATTTCCTAAGTCCGTGACGTCACGTGTACACGTCATCATTCCGCGATGTTTTCAACAAGAAACTCGCGGAAATTTAAAATTGCAATTTAGTAAACTAAAAAGGCCGTATTGGCATGTGTTGCAATGTTAATATTTCATCATTGATATATAAACTATCAGACTGCGTGGTCGCTAGTAGTGGCTTTCAGTAGGCCTTTAATGAGAGCAAGTGTTAACTAGTTTGGTTATTAAACATAAATATTTACTTTCACTTATTGATGCATGTGGGTCACAACCGGGAAGTGAAATTAGCCACAAAACTAATAATTGTATTGATTACGATGTGAAATACTTGGTAAATGTGTGAGTTTTGTGTAAACATGTTGATACACTTTGTTACAAACTGAGAGGAACATAAATAGCGTGTCTCCTTTTCATGAACAATATAAAAACAAAATATTAATATTAACAACACATTTACGAATAGTGTTAATAATGAAATATAAAGTTAGTAAAGATGTTAGAGTAAGAAGTAAACAAACTTAAGAGTAGTGTTAATAATGAAATATAAAGTTATTAAAGATGTGAGAGTAAGAAGTAAACAAACCTAAGAATAGTGTTAATAATTAAATATAAAGTTAGTAAAGATGTGAGAGTAAGAAGTAAACAAACCTAAGATTAGTGTTAATAATGAAATATAAAGTTAGTAAAGATGTGAGAGTAAGAAGTAAACAAACCTAAGAATAGTGTTAATAATGAAATATAAAGTTAGTAAAGATGTGAGAGTAAGAAGTAAACAAACCTAAGAATAGTGTTAATAATGAAATATAAAGTTAGTAAAGATGTGAGAGTAAGAAGTAAACAAACCTAAGATTAGTGTTGATAATGAAATATAAAGTTAGTAAAGATGTGAGAGTAAGAAGTAAACAAACCTAAGAATAGTGTTAATAATGAAATATAAAGTTATTAAAGATGTGAGAGTAAGAAGTAAACAAACCTAAGAAAAGTGTTAATAATGAAATATAGAGTTATTAAAGATGTGAGAGTAAGAAGTAAACAAACCTAACAAAAGTGTTAATAATTAAATATAAAGTTAGTAAATATGTGAAAGTAAGAAGTAAACAAACTTAAGAATAGTGTTAATAATGAAATATAAATTTATTAAAGATGTGAGAGTAAGAAGTAAACAAACCTAAGAAAAGTGTTAATAATGAAATATAAAGTTAGTAAATATGTGAGAGTAAGAAGTAAACAAACCTAAGAATAGTGTTAAAAATGAAATATAAAGTTAGTAAAGATGTGAGTAAGAAGTAAACAAACCCAAGAATAGTGTTACTAATAAAATATAAAGTTAGTAAAGATGTTAGAGTAAGAAGTAAACAAACCTGTTCTGTGTAACACAACTTGATGATTCTTGAAAACAGCGTCCAGTAGTTGATTGTTCTCTTTTGTTCTAGAAAGTTCCTCCTCGCACTCTGCTATCGTTCTTTCGCACATTTTCCCACAATCACAACACTTTACACTCACATTTGATCTCTACTTAGCGATGTGTTGAGTCTCTTTGTTAGCAGCTAACAAGCTAAGCTAAACAAAGCTAAGCTACCTAACAAGCGGAGCTAGCACGAGTGCGCTCAGACAAATGTATCCGCATACAAACAATTATTAACGATATTTACTCTATTAAAGGACATATATGTTTGCACCGATGAAGGACACAAAACAACAATGTCAAACGCCGTCTTGTAATTTGTTTGCTTCCGTAGCGGGTGCTGCGGGGGAGGGAGTTCGGCCGCCATCTTGAGCCGGTCAAGCTGCGCGCGCAGCTTTTGAAAGCGTTCCGCCCACAGTGGTGACAACGGAAGTGAATCATATGTATATGTATATGTGTATAAATGTGTGTGTGTATATAGATACATATATATATGTATATATATATATATACATATAAATATTTTCATCGAAATAATGTGATTAATACAAACAAAATGTGATTTAAATAAAATTAAAATGTGTCTAGATAGTTCATTATTTTAGTATGCACTAAGCAGAAAAATTAGAATAAACTAAGGACTGGGTTTGTTTATTTTAAAAAAAAATATTAACATTGTTTGTAATGATGTTTAGGAATACAGAAGTGTAATTTGTTTCAAAATGAGAAGAATTGAATATTGTATTATACACACATACATCATTGTGTGTGTTGCTGATATTTATTTATATTTATATATGTTTCAAAATTAGAATGATAGAATATTCTGTAAACATAACATAATAGGAATCCATCCATCCATCTTCTTCCGCTTATCCGAGGTCGGGTCGCGGGGGCAGTAGCCTAAGCAGAGAAGCCCAGACTTCCCTCTCCCCAGCCATTTCGTCCAGCTATCCCGGGGGATCCCGAGGCATTTCCAGGCCAGCCGAGAGACATAGTCCTCCCAACATATCCTGGGTAGTAGAGATGTCCTCGGCTGAAACTGCAGAAAGACACCCGTCTCCCAGTGGCCGACCTTCCGGCCGCTGTGCGCGACCCCACAGTTACCTCGGGTTGCTAGTCTGGTGGAAAATGTTCTTGTCGACATAGCAGGATCTGTAGTCTGGCACGTACTACGGAAGCTCTAGTACGCCACTCCTGCTGAGGCTGCACAGCAGTGAGAAATCACCAGCAATCAGCGCACCTGAAGCTGATCATTACAACCTGCCATCCCGTGCCAGAACCTAGCTACCTATCCCATACAGTAAGCTGTATGACATGCTCTATGCAATCCCGCTCTCTCTGTGCTTTCTCCTCCAAGTTTCATGTCGTTCCCCCTGACAAGCTTTTTGTCTCATCTTCCCTGTTGTTCCTCTCTGGTTCTCTGGCTGCCCCCCTTGGATCTCGACCTCCCGCCTGGATACGGACCTTTTGACGCCTCTCTCTCGGATCTACGTGCCCATCCTGCCCCTTTTGGACTTGCCTCTCACTCAACACACCTGTAACACTCTACAGCTAATCTCCACACCCACACCCACACCCACACCCACACCCACACCCACACACACATATATATGTATATAGATATATGTATATATATATATACATATATATATATACATATATCTATATACATATATATATACATACATATATATGCATATATATATATATATACATATATATATATATAGGGGATAGGTTGATTGGCAACACTAAATTGGCCCTAGTGTGTGAATGTGAGTGTGAATGTTGTCTGTCTATCTGTGTTGGCCCTGCGATGAGGTGGCGACTTATCCAGGGTGTACCCCGCCTTCCGCCCGATAGTAGCTGAGATAGGCGCCAGCGCCCCCCGCGACCCCAAAAGGGAATAAGCGGTAGAAAATGGATGGATGGATGGATATATATATATATATATACGTATATATATACACACATATATATACACATATATATATATATACACATATATATATATACACATATATATATACACACATATATATATATACACACATATATATATATATACACACATATATATACACACAGATATATATACACACATATACATACATATATATATATATATATATATATATATATACATTAAAACATAGAGCTATACTACACCCCTGTTGCTGTGCCGTCAACTCCTCCAGTACATTACAGTGTTGCTAGTCTCTCTCAGGTGCCACAAGCTTCTACTGTGCAGGTGAGATGCATGAAAAGAACAGGAAGAGTTTTTCGTGTCAGTACCGGTCTGTGACACATTTGCAATCCCAGGCCGCTTGGAAACATGTTACACATTTTACAAACAAATAATTGATCACTTCCATGGTTATTGCCCGGGAAAGGGTGGAGTGCCATCTCCGGGTTGAGGAAAAGGTTCAATTAGGCAGCAGTATGATAAAATACAGATGCAGATATAACAATGCTGTTATGGCTGGAGGAGGGAGTTGTGACGACACAGACACTAGAGGGCAGTAATGATAATGATAAACAATACTAACTAATAACTAACCTAAGTAAATGGAGTGTGACTAAACCCAAGATAGAGAGTATGATTAGCTGAAGTGTGTGTAACCTAATGTTGAGGAGAGCGAGAGGAGGGACTAAGCAGGAGGGCGGTCCGTGCACAAGCAAGCCGTCGAGGGCAGGAGAGAAGCGACAAGGTCCGTGTCCAGGCGGGGGTCGAGGAAGGCAGTCCTAACCCACAAATGAACAACGGTAGGTCACAATGGGTAAGACTCGGGAAGGCACTGTGGAGGACAACAGGGACATCAGAACACGGGGGGAAGAACGCAGTGAGAGACAGAGAACATAAGGCATGTCGGCTTATGGTATAAAAAGGGTAACTAAGTTCCCACAAAGGATCCTTGGCTCCACTGGTTCTTTATCCAGCTCGCCCTCATCAGTCCCAGGTTGCAAGATTGCCGATCGCCCACAGCCTTGCCGGCATGCTGGCGGAGGTGCTGGAAGACCTAGCTAGAGTTTGAGACCACGCCGTGACAAACACAAAACAAATGAAATGGGAGACCCATATATCATAGAACAAGAATAGTCACTACAGTACTGTAAATTCCGGACTATAAGCAGTTTTTTCCCCTATGCTTTGATCCCTGCGTCTTACAAAACAGCGCAGATAATTAAAAAAATGTTCTTTGCTGACGGCCATAATGCAAACAAAAACAAAGCAAAAACAGTGATAAGGTGTTAAGGTCTGTGCTATGGCGCCATTTTTTAGACAAGTCCTTCCATTTAGTCCTTTCAACCGGAAGTAGAAGTGCTTTTCCGTACGGATTCTTCATTCAGCACCCCGAGAAGCATTGTAAGTTTTACAATATAACTAAAACAATTCATGGTTACTAAAACGTCCATTGTGTGATGTCTGTAGGAGAGTTTTCATGCATGTTTGTACATGCTGTTGTATTGTAATTAAACTACCATTGTTAGCATTGGCTAATATGCTAACATGTTAATGAGTGTGCGTTAGTATTATTAACTTACAATGACATTCTTTTCATATTGCTTCAGTTTTACAAATTCTCGAGTAAATTAACCAAAAGGCCACCACAGAGTTATTAGAGACCGAATGTCCCTTTGGGACAGAGGACCCTGTTGTATTTCAAAGGTTTTATTATTATTATCATTATTATACCGCCGCCTCTTTGAGCTGTAATTTGACCCCCTTACCATGCTTCAAAACTCACCAAATGTGACACACACATCAAGACTGGCGGAAATTGCGATCTAATCAAAAAACCAAACCCCAAAACTCAAAATTGCGCTCTAGCGCCCCCTAGGAACAAACACAGACACAACTGCTTGTATCTTCCGTTAGGAATGTCATAGAGACATGAAACCTCTATGTAGGTCTGCCTTAGACCTACATTTCCTATACTTACATCCTTCGGCAAAAATCAATAGAAAGTTGGCAAAAACCCCTTCAAAACAAAAGTTTCCTAAAAAATTTAATTGTTGCCTCTTTGAGCTGTAATTAGACCCCCTTAGAATGCTTCAAAACTCACCGAACTCGACACACACATCAGGACTGTTGAAAATTGCGATCTAATAAAAAAAAAAAAAACGCCAAAACTCACAATTGCGCTCTAGCGCCCCCTAGGAATAAAACACTGACAAATCTGCTCTTGGGAAGAAAACACAAGACAAAACTGCTTGTAACTTCTGGTAGGAATGTTGTAGAGACATGAAACAAAAACGTCTATGTAGGTCTCACTTAGACCTACATTTCATTCATTTACATCCTTCCGCAAAAATCAACAGAAAGTTGGCAATTACCCCTTCGAAACTAAAGTTTTGTAAAAACCCGTCACCTTTTTCCAAACAAACGCGTTTGTTGTGTCGGCTTCAAACTCGCACAGGAATGAGATTGAACCCTTCTGATTAAAAGTTGCGCAAAGAGTTTTTCTAACTGCTCCGGTTTTGATTTTACGAGCCTTCAAAGAACTTCTGTGCTGCTGCTGATGCGCTGCTGCCGTCTCAAGATGGCCGCTTAAAAGCAGGAAGGGCCAGCGTGACCACACCATGCAGAGAAGGTAGGTACTGTGCGGGTAAAGCTATATTGACTGGGTGAAAGAAGGAGGCACCAGTTTGACTCCAGGATACAGAGAAGGTAGGTAACGTGCAGGTAAAGATATGTTACCTGGGTGATGTCAGGAAGCCCCAGAGTGTATGGCTGACAGAAAAAAGCACCAGTGTGACCCCAGGATGCAGGGAAGGTAGGTAATGTGCAGGTAAAGATATGTTGAATAGGTGAAGGCAGGAACCACCAGCAAAAGTGGGTCCCGTCCATCGCTGCTTGCAGCTTTAATTTATTCGGTTCCGCTGGCTGTACACTGATTGGGTGTTATTACAAATGAATAAGTACTCTGTGAGGATTTGGACGTCATTTAATGACATTTCTTGTTCAAGGACGACGTATACAATGGAACAACAAGATGGATGTGCAGGGCTGAATTAAGCGTAATCGTGTGAAAATATAAGCTTTCATCCGTGTTTTTCACGTTCTTTCAGTTGAGAATTTTGTCTAAAAAGGGTGTCAGCAACCTGGAGCATTTTTAAGAAAATATTGAAAATGGAAGAAGATGGGGGGGAGGGGGTAAAATACAAACAAACGCAACATGTAACATCTTCCACTCCTACTTTTGTCTCATTTTGTCCACCAAAAGTTTTATGCTGTGCGCCAATGCACAAAAGTGTGCTTTGTTGATGTCATCGACTTGTTGGGAGTGCTACTCGGGAATATTTGGTCAGTGCATGACTGCAAGCTAATCAATGCTAACATGCTATTTAGGCCAGGTGTACGTACATATTGCATCACTATGCCTCAATTGAGCTAATTTAATACCCTTTACTTGTATCATCTTTGCATATAATTCAGTTTTGCATGTCTTATGACACATGTCAGACAGTGGTTTGTGCGCCATGTTGTTCCAGACCACAGCAAACATTACCTGTGGTTTCCATTTACCTGGACACACACATCTATGGCCATTTAAAAGCCAGTAATTTCCAGGAGTTATCTCACCCTCTGAGTAACCTCTGATTTTGGCATGTTTTTTAATGTAAAAATGTGTAGAATAAATATAAAATTTAAACATTTCTGTCAACGAAGATTTGTTTCAGCCTGCGACACATAGTCATTTTGATAGTAGGCTGATATGGCCGCTTACATTACGTGTTGCCTTCATTATTAATATTTGCGCCTATAGACAGATTTTTAGGGACCGATGTCCCTTTGAGACAGAGGACCCTGTTGAATTTCTAAGGTTTTATTATTGTTATTATTATTATCTATTATTATACCACCGCATCTTTGAGCTGTAATTTGACCCCCTTAACATGCTTCAAAACTCACCAAATTTGACACACAGATCAGGACTGGCGAGAATTGCGATCTAATCAAAAAACCAACCCCAAAACTCAAGATTACGCTCTAACGCCACCTAGGAAGAAAACACAGACAAAACTGTCTCGTAACTTCCAGTAGGAACGTTGTAGAAACATGAAACAAAAACCACTACGTAGGTCTCAGTAAGACCTATATTTCATACACTCATATCTCCAAGCTAAAATCAACAGGAAGTTTGCAATTCCCCCTTCAGTACAAAAGTTGGCTAAAAGAATTTCGCTTTTTTTCAAACATTATCTCCTCTGAGGCCGTTTGTCGTTTCAGCTTCAAATAAGCAAGAGAAGAGAGATTGAACCCTTCTGATTAAAACTTGATGAAAGAGTTTTAATTACTTCCCCGGTTTGGATTTTATGAGCGCGCAAAGAACTGGTGCTCTGCTGCTGTTGTGTGTACTGCTGTCACAAAATGGCGGCTTCCTGCTCAGAAAAAACTGCTTCTAACTCACTGTAGGAATGTCATACACACATGAAACAAAAACCTCAATATAGGTCTCATTGAGACCTATATTTCATACACTGACCGCCCCCAACTAAAATCAACATAAAGTTTGCTAATCCCACTTCAATACAACAACCGCATTCCTTTCACAATGCATTAGAAACTCTAAATGGTGGCACCAAGGCGTCCTTATAAAATGCCCAAGCCACTTTACAATTGTTATTACTATGAGACTGATGTATAACATGTGTATACATCTTTTTCTCTGTGTAATAGTCCATCCATCCATCTTCTACCGCTTCTCTGGGCTTGGCTCGCGGGGGCAGCAGCCAAAGCGGTCCCGTTCAACGTTGCTTGCAGCTTTAATTCTATTTTTAATTTTGTTCCCAATTGGCTCTTTTAATGTTTTGGGTTGCCAACCCCTGATCTAAAACTATAAAAATAAATGTCTCATTTCAGTGTGTTTTCATGTGTCTTTTTAGGGAAGGGTTTTGTCCAAAAACTTTGCCACAAACTGAACAGGAAAAAGGCTTCTCTCCAGTGTGTATTTTCATGTGTATTTTGAGATGGGGACTTTGCCTAAAGCGTTTGCCGCACACTGAGCAGCAAAACGGTTTTTCCTCAGTGTGCGTTCTCATGTGTATTGTTAAAGCATGGTTCTGTCCAAAATCTTTCCCACAAACTGAGCAGGAAAAAGGTTTCTCCCCGGTGTGTATTCTCATGTGTATTTTCAAACAATGATTGTGTTTAAAACCTTTACCACACACTGAACATGTGAAAGGTTTCTCCCGGGAGTGAATCTTTATGTGCGCCTTCAAATGCGCCTTCTGTGAGAAACTTTTACCACAAACTGCACATATTAATGGTTTCTCTCCCGTGTGCTTTCTCAGGTGTCTTTTCAAACATTGACTTCTTATAAAATCTTTACCGCACACTGAACAAGTGAAAGGTTTTTCTCCGGTGTGTATCTTGGCATGTTCTTTAACATGGGACTTCTGCGAGAATCTTTTGCCACAAACAAAGCACATGAATGGTTTTTCCCCCGTGTGGATTCTCTTGTGCACGGTCAGATAGGCCTTGCTGCTGAAAGTTTTGTCACACTGAAAGCATTTGTTGTCATCTTTAGAGTCTTCATCATCAGTGTCAGGAGAGTGTGAGGTTGTGTCCTCACTATCTGATAGTGGAGCTAAGAGCTTGTCTGCTTGTGATCCTCCACAGTGGTCTCCATCAGCTTCTGTTGTCGTGTGTTGTGTTGGAAGCTCCGCCTCTCTCTTCTCCTCACTTTCACCTTTGACATCATCAGCTTCACTCTTTACAGGGACACCAGTCCCTGGAAACTCTAACCATTGAAACTCCTGACTGATGCTGTGTTCCTCCTCTTCCTCTTTAATGTGGCGGAGCCCTGGCTCCTCCTCTTCCTTTTTAACGTGGGGTGGCTGTGGCACATGCATTGTCTCTCTGAAGTCGGGGGTTTGTGGCTCCTCCTCTTCCACTTTAATGTGAGGGAGTTGCGGTGTCTCTATCCAGCTGGAGGTCCACTCCTGCTGCCCAGGGGAGAGGTGTTCTTCACTGACGTCTGCAGGACGCAAGACAAACACAAGCATTGCTCAGTCACCGTATTTTCCGAGGAATGACTAAATCAGGTCTGTCAAGATGGGGTACTGAGTGTACATTAATAAGAAATAAAACAAACTTTTTGGATTTTAGCAAAAGACTGCAATGAAACTAAAGTGAACATGTCATACTAGCGATCAGCTTAGGTTTTTGTTTCTTTTAAAATTCAGGGAATAAGTCCCTGGAGAGAGGTGGATTTTGACTTTATTAACTAAACAATTGTATGAAATATTAGACTATAGAATACAAAAGTACTTTATTGCTGGGGGAAATTCAGCACCACAGTTAGCTCACAGTAAAAAAGAAACACTGAGGTATTTTTTTTTTACATGTGAATAATATAAATACAGTCTTTTATACAGCACAATTCACATGTGAATAATATAATTACAGTCTATTATCCAGCATCATTCACATGTGAATAATATAAATACAGTCTATTATACAGCATTATTTACATGTGAATAATATAAATACAGTCTATTATACAGCATTATTCACATGTGAATATAAATACAGTATTATACAGCATTATTCACATGTGAATAATATAAATACAGTCTATTATTCAGCATTATTGACATGTGAATAATATAAATACAGTCTGTTATACAACATTATTCACATGTGAGTAACATAAATACAGTCTATTATACAGCATTATTCCCATGTGAATAATATAAATACAGTCTATTATACAGCATTATTCCCATGTGAATAAAACAGTGTATTATACAGTATTATTTACATGGGAATAATATGAATACAGTCTATTATACATCATTATTTACATGTGAATAATATAAATACAGTCTATTATACAGTATTATTCACGTGAATAATATAAATACAGTGTAATATAGAGCATTATTCACATGTGAATAATATAAATACATTCTATTATACAGCATTATTCACATGTGAATAACAAATACAGTCTATTATACAGCATTATTCACATGTGAATAATATAAATACAGTCTATTATAGAGCATTATTCATATGTGAATAATATAAATACTGTCTATTATACAGCATTATTCACATGTGAATAATATAAATACTGTCTATTATACAGCAATATTCACATGTGAATAACATAAATACAGCCTATTATACAGCATTATTCAAATGTGAATAATATAAATACAATTTATTATACAGCATTATTTACATGTGAATAACATAAATAGGGTCTATTATTCAGCATTATTCACCTGTAAAAAATATAAATACAGTCCTTCATACAGCATTATTCACATGTGGATAATATAAATACAGTCAAGTACAGTAAAAAAGGAACATATGCATTATGCAGTCTGATGGCTGTCGGTATGAAGGACTTCCTGTGTCGTTCTGTGTTGCGTTTTGGGAGTCTGAGCCTTCCACTGAACGTGCTCATTCTTTTCGCAAGGTCTGAGTGTAGTGGGTGGGAGGCGTTGTCCATAATGGCTAGGAGCTTTGCTAGACTTCTCCTCTCCACCGCCAGAGAGTCCAGCTCCACTCCGAATTGTTTAAATATCGAGTTCGTATTGTTACGTCAAACACGCTAACCCCTTTGAAGCTGCACCACCCCCAAGTCAACCTCGCTTTAAGGAAGAGAAAGAGGAGCGTGGTGCAAACACCGCATTCAAGCAGCCTCTCCTCGGCGAGTCAGGCAGGGCTAAAGCAATGACAATTTTTTTTATATCAACGCATTTAAGACCATCCGTCCATCCATTTTCTACTGCTTGTCCCGTTCGAGGTCGCGGGGGGTTGCTTTATTGCATTAAAACTAGATTTTGACCCACTTCTATGGTGGAAGAACAATAAGTCCATATATCCTCTTACTACCAAGTTAGCCAAACTGACTTGACTTGAAACTGTTTAATGTTGCCTTTTTTATATGTAGAAGACAAGTTTTGTCATTTTATTTCATCTGAGCAACAACTGGAGGCTGTTTAATGTTGATTAATGTGGACCCCAACTTAAACAAGTTGAAAAACCTATTGGGGCGTTACCATTTAGTGGTCAATTGTACGGAATATGTACTGTACTGTGCAATCTACTAACAAAAGCCTCAATCAATCAATCAAAAAAAAAACTTTAAATGTAGAAAGGTTTTGTTAAGAAACCATTCTGAGCCTTATCTTATTTAGATTTTATTTTATATATGTTGACCACATTAACCCTGGCAATGGACCCTGTGTGTGTGTGTATGTATGTTATGCCATTGTTTACAAATTTGGTAAATAACCCAAAAATGTATATTTTGTTGTTTTCTTACCGTACCGAAAATGAACCGAACCGTGACCTCTAAACCGAGGTAAGTACCGAACCAAAAATTTTGTGTACCGTTACACCCCTATAAAACGGTAATCCTAACCGTCGGAAGCTATGTTTACCTTTATACCATTTATGTTACCGCCCTCCTACACAATGAATTACTTGCTAATTTATATGTCAATATTATCTCAATTGTTGTATATGGATGTTTATTTTCTTATACTGCTAAATAAAATATTATGTTGATCATACAATGGATCAGAATGACTGAGATCGATGCTATATTAGTAAGTAAGTGATTAAATGTTATTTATAAAGCGCTTTTCACAGATAAAATCACAAAGCCCTGTACAAAACATAGGTGAAGTAAAACAACAATTCAATGGAAACAACAGGGGAAACGTCATGAAAAGGATACAATGGCGATTAAAAATGATAGTTAAAAGGTGCATTTACTAAAAGCTTTACTGAAAAGAGAAGTTTTCAGATATTTCTTAAAAGTGTCAACACGGTCAAGATCACGGAGGGACTGGTGCAAGTTGTTCCAGAGTCTGGGAGCTATAGCCTGGAATGCCAGGTCTCCACAGGTTTTTGGTATCTTTAGAACTGTGAGATACAGTCTGGTGTGCCGTGGGAGATTATGTAATTTCACCTATTTGGGTTAAAAAAAAGTTTTATGCTAACCAGTAATTATAAGCTGCAAATAAAGTCTTGTTGTTGTGTGTTGGTGCAGTCTAGAGCTCGGCAGAGCAACTGTGTAATACTCTTCCATATCAGTAGGTGACAGCCGGTAGCTAATTGCTTTGTAAACCTTGTATCGAATGCTTAAACAAACAATAAACAAATGGTGAGTGCCCCTAAGAAAAGGTATTGAAGTTTAGGGATGGCTACGTAAAACAAAACTAAAACTGAACTGGCTGCAAAGTAAACAAAAACAGAATGCTGGACAACAGCAAAGACTTATAGCGTGTGGAGCAGACGGCATCCACAGAGTGCATCTATACATGCAGGGTTTTCAACACATTCATTTATTTGTGGCGGCCCGCCACGAAAGAATTACGGCTGCCACAAATAAAAATAAAAAAATAAAATAAATGATTTTTTTTTTTTCCCCGGCTTTTGACTGGCTCGACCGCTCATAAAAGCAATTGGACTCTGTCTGTGAATGGAGCTTGTAGTTACATATTATATAAATATTATATAAATATGTATAGAAATACATATTCTTTCTCTTGGTCATCGCCGCTGCCCCCCCCCCCCCCGCCCAAGAAAGACATGAAACTGCTACAGGAAAATACAAACAAAACAGGGAAAAGCCACTAAAATAGGAGCGCAAGACAGGAACTAAAACTACTAAGTTTAATCTTCAGCTCTCACTGGATCGGTTTGCAGACGAGTGTGAAGCGACTTTGATGGGAATCAGCACCTCCAAGTCCGAGTCCATGGTTCTCGCCCTAAATAGGGTGGAGTGCCATCACCGGGTTGGGGAGGAGATCTTGCCCCAAGTGGAGGAGTTCAAGTACCTCGGAGTCTTGTTCACAGGTGAGGGAAGAGAGGATGGTGAGGTCAACAGGCAGATCGGTGCGGTGTATTCAGTAATGAGGACGCTGTATCGATCCGTTGTGGTGAAGAAGGAGCTGAGCCGGAAGGCAAAGCTCTCAATTTACCGGTCGATCTACGTTCCCATCCTCACCTATGGTCATGAGCTTTGGGTTATGACCGAAAGGACAAGATCACGGGTACAAATGAGTTTCCTCCGCCGGGTGGCGGGTCTCTCCCTTAGAGATAGGTTGAGAAGCTCTGCCATCCGGGAGGAGCTCAAAGTAAACCCGATGTTCCTCCACATGGAGAGGAGCCAGATGAGGTGGTTCGGGCATCTGGTCAGGATGCCGCCCGAACGCCTTCCTAGGGAGGTGTTTCGGGCACATCCGACCAATAGGAGGCCAAGGGGAAGACCCAGGACACATTTGGAAGACTATCTCTCCCGGCTGGCCTGGGAACGCCTCGGGATTCCCCGGGAAGAGCTGGACAAAGTGGCTGGGGAGAGGGAAGTCTTGGCTTCCTTGTTTAGGCTGCTGCCCCCGCAACCCGACCTCGGATAAGCGGAAGAAGATGGATGGATAGAAAACCTGGGTTGATTTTGACAGGAACTTTTAATTTGGTTGAGGTCACAGTCTTTGGACTGTTACGGATTGTGGGAATAGGTTGAGAGTGGAGGACTTCTCTACTTTGCGTGTGTGCAAGTCTCACAGCTGCAGCCGGTTTGGCCCATTCCGCTGAAAATGCTTATTGTCAGCTGGAAATTTCAGGACTTTAGTTTCCGATCTGCCTCAGCTGGGTCCTGCTCCAATCTGGTTTTGCACACCTTTCTCTTTGTTTCGGATACTGATTTTTTTTATATATAATAAAAAGTTATTTCCATAGCCTTGTTGTTTGAGGAAAAATAGGGGAAAGCTAGGCCTAACATTGACGCAGCAGTTGTCATTAACTGATTGGGGCATAGAAAATGAAGCAGTGTGACTATTCAATGTCATTGGTGTTTGCGAACGTGTCTGCATATGCATCTCGCGCCGGCTTACGGTATACAAAGGGTAACTAAGTTCCCGCAAAGGATCCTTGGGTCCACTGGTCATTTATCCAACTCGCCCTCATCAGTCCCAGGTGTGCAGATTGCCGATCGCCCACAGCCTTGCCAGCATATAGGCAATCAGCAATCTGCAAACCTGGGACTGATGAGGAGAAGCTGTATAAAAAGAACATTGGACCCTAGGATCCTCGCGGGAACTTAGTTCCCTAAGATGTACCTATTTTCCTTCCGTTGCCTTGGTTTCGAGCTGTGCGTCTCGCTCCCTTGGACCAACCCCCACCCACCTTGGATCTCGACTGCATTCCCGGATCTCGACCCCCTCGCATGGACACAGACTCTGACGCCTCTCTTTCTCGCCCCTGGATCTTTCGCCTGTTTACGGACATCCTTTTAGCCTCACCCTCTTGGACTTCTAGTTTGGAACAACACCTCCTGGTTTCCAGAGCGGCCACCCTAAAATGCAGGTGTCAGGGGAAAATTTTTACAACAAAGTTCTAAAACTTAGTGATTTATCAGATACATCAGATTATAGGTGTTTTTTTTGTTTTGTTGTTGTTGCGTTTCGCTTGATTGTAAAATATTTAGATCGAGAGGGGGTGTGACATTCATATTTTGTCAATATTTATAGTGTTTTACCGTTCATACAACAATTTAAAATTCCATTCCGTTTTTAAGGCGGTCTGTCATAACGTTTTTAGCATTCAATCAGACGTTATTGTGAGGTTCTGTATCAGTGCTCCTAAAAATAGACATACCGGCCCCAGGCACATTTTTTCTCTCTAAATTTGGCCCGAGTAAAAATAATTGCCCAGACCTGACATAGAGCTACATTATTTGAAAATCATTTTCAACCCATATTCAGTTGAATATGCTACAAAGACAACATATTTGATGTTCAAACTGATAGTTGTTTTTTTTGTGTGCAAATAATCATTAACTTTAGAATTTGATGCCAGAAACACGTGACAAAGAAGTTTAGAAAGGTGGCAATAAATACTGATAAAGTTGAGGAATGCTCATCAAACACTGATTCGGAACATCCCACAGGTGTGCAGGCTAATTGGGAACAGGTGGGTGCCATGATTGGGTATAAAAACAGCTTCCCAAAAAATGCTCAGTCTTTCACAAGAAAGGATGGGGCGAGGTACACCCCTTTGTCCACAACTGTGTGAGCAAATAGTCAAACAGTTTAAGAACAACATTTTTTGAAAGTGCAATTGCAAGAAATTTAGGGATTTCAAACATCTGCGGTCAATAATATCATCAAAAGGTTCAGAAAATCTGGAGAAATCACTCCACGTAAGCGGCATGGCCGGAAACCCACATTGAATGACCGTGACCTTCGAATCCTCAGATGGCAATGTATCAAAAACCGATATCAATCTCTAAAGGATATCACCACATGGGCTCAGGAACACTTCAGAAAACCACTGTCACTCAATACAGTTTGTCGCTACATCTGTAATTGCAAGTTAAAGCTCTACTATGCAAAGCAAAAGCCATTTATCAACAACATCCAGAAACGCCGCCGGCTTCTCTGAGCCCAAGATCATCTAAGATGGACTGATGCAAAGTGGAAAAGTGTTCTGTGGTCTGACGAGTCCACATTTCAAATTGTTTTTGGAAATATTCGACATCGTGTCATCCGGACCAAAGGGGAAGCGAACCATCCAGACTGTTATCGACGCAAAGTTCAAAAGCCAGCATCTGTGATGGTATGGGGGTGCATTAGTGCCCAAGGAATGGGTAACTTACACATCTGTGAAGGCACAATTAATGCTGAAAGGTACATACAGGTTTTGGAACGACATATGCTGCCATCTAAGCGCCGTCTTTTTCATGGACGCCCCTGCTTATTTCGGCAACACAATGCCAGGCCACATTCAGCATGTGTTACAACAGCGTGGCTTCGTAAAAAAAGAGTGCGTGTACTTTCCTGGCCCGCCTGCAGTCCAGACTCGTCTCCCATTGAAAATGTGTGGCGCATTATGAAGCGTAAAATACGATAGCGACTGTTGAACGACTGAAGCTCTACATAAAACAAGAATGGGAAAGAATTCCACTTTCAAAGCTTCAACAATTAGTTTCCTCAGTTCCCAAACGTTTATTGAGTGTATTTAAAAGAAAATGTGATGTAACACAGTGGTGAACACGCCCTTTCCCAACTACTTTTGCACGTATTGCAGCCATGAAATCAAATATCTTGTCTTTATAGTGAATTCAATTGAATATGGTCTGAAAAGCATTTGCAAATCATTGTATTCCGTTTATATTTACATCTAACACAATTCCCCAACTCATATGGAAACGGGGTTTGTGTAAGATGTTGACAATACAGCAAATTGCCGTAACCGCCCTTGACTTTTCACTTGTTAATGGACGAGGGATGTAATGGTTAACGGCATAACAAGTAAATCTCCCTCCAGTGGTATCACCTCAGAGTCAACAGACTCTGAGGTGATACCACTGGTATCACCACTGGTATACCACTGGTATCACTAAGCCTTTGTCAACAGACCTACATGTCACACGAAGTGGGGCCGTATGATCAACGCCAATACAGTCATAAACCTGTGCCATATGGTGAGAGCACACTAAACAACAATGACAATTACATTTCGGGAGAATAATTGCACCGCAACACAACAGAGCACAGTCCCAGAACACCAACTCTTCCGGGACGCTACAGTTATTTTCCCCCGCTCCCTGCCGTGCGTTAAAGAGCACACTGCTGTTAGATGGACACAGGTGTTGACAATATTGGGAGACACAAACTAAAAAGTAAACAGTGAAGACGAAATCTGTACGATGTTGACAATACAGCGTCCATTGGCTGCTGTGACTGAGAGTTAAAGGGGAACATTATCACCAGACCTATGTAAGCGTCAATATATACCTTGATGGTGCAGAAAAAAGACCATGTATTTTTTTAACCGATTTCCGAACTCTAAATGGGTGAATTTTGGCGAATTAAACGCCTTTCTGTTTATCTCGCTGGAGGCGATGACGTCAGAATGTGACGTCGCCGAGGTAACACAACCACCATTTTCATTTTCAACACATTACAAACACCGGGCCTCAGCTCTGTTATTTTCCGTTTTTTTGACTATTTTTTGGAACCTTGGAGACTTCATGCCTCGTCGGTGTGTTGTCGGAGGGTGTAACAACACTAACAGGGAGGGATTCAAGTTGCACCACTGGCAAGAAGATGCCAAAGTGTCTGCCGCCAGACCCCCATTGAATGTGCCAGAGTGTCTCCACATTTGACCGGCGATGCTAAGGCAGACATGGCACAGAGATGTATGGATAACCTGCAGATGCATTTGCAACGATAAATTCAACAAAATCACAAAGGTGAGTTTTGTTGATTTTGACTGCCAGCTAATCGATGCTAACATGCTATGCTAAATGATGCTAACATGCTATTTACCGGCAGTGCTAAAGCAGACGTGGCACAGAGATGTATGGATAACCTGCAGATGCATTTGCAACTATATTACGTTTCCTTCTACCCACATTTAATGCGAAAAAAACACTTACCAATCGACGGATTTAAGTTGCTCCAGTGTCAAAAGATGCGAAAGTCCTGATCGTTTGGTCCGCACATTTTACCGGCGATGCTAACGCAGCTATTTGCCCATGCTATGGCTATGAATAGCGTCAATAGCTATTCGCTCAATACCTTCAGTTTCTTCTTCAATATTTTCATACTCCAACCATCTGTTTAAATACATGCGTAATCTGTTCAATCGCTGAAATCCGAGTTTGAATCCGAGCTAATGTCGCTATATCTTGCTGTGTTATTCCCATTGTTTGTTTACATTGGCAGCACTGTGTGACGTCACAGGGAAATGGCCAATGTCTTCGCAGAGAGCGAAAATAAGGCACTTTAAAGCTTTATTTAGGGATATTCCGAGACCGGTAAAATTTTGAAAAAAAATTCAAAAAATACAACAAGCCACTGGGAACTGATTTTTATTGTTTTTAACCTTTTTGAAATTGTGATAATGTTACCCTTTAACGAGTTGAGGAAACACGCTGTCACTCCTGTTTTTTGTCGTTGTTGTTGTCGGCCAAACTGTTGCACTGAACCACAAGGGGGCGTTGGAGAAGAACACATTTTGTTCATTCGACTACATTAGCCAAACTGTTTTGTGTTTTATTTTGATATCAAAAAGTAAACGCCATGTTTTTTTTTTTTACATTACTTGTGTTTTTTTTAATGTCACAAAGGTGTTACTTTAAAAAACATTTGACACATCATTTTGTTCATGTTTTATTGTGTATAGTTAATTCCTATACAACATATTTCTGCTCAATCTCTTAATGGATCTGTCCCAATAGAGCATCTACATGTGCATAACTTAAAAAATAAATACAAAATTAAAGCTGCAAGCAGCAATGGACGGGACCGAGTATATATGGAAGTGGCTGAGGAGAGGGAAGTCTGGGCTTCCCAGATATAAGTTAGAACAACACACTACTTTGTATTATATTGTAGTTTTTACCTTCCATAACGTGTCTCCTGACAGATATAAGTTAGAACTATACACTACTTTTTATTATAAATGTTGTAGTTTTTACCTTCCATAACGTGTCTACTGACAGCTATAAGTTAGAAAACCCGATGCTAACCGCCCATTGAAAATACATGGGTACGGCTAGTAGCTACTATTAGCAAACAGATATACTTACCAACTCGGCGTAATATCTTAACATCGACACACTCTCTCGTCGCAACTCGGCCATGATGGTCGGCACCTATAAGTTTAGAATTGGTTGTAAAAATTTGGACGGTTGTTTTAACGATATGCAGGCAAATGACAACTTTAAAACATACCGGCTTAGCCACGGCACCTGGCAGCCATCTTGGTATCAGAATCAGAATCAGACATACTTTATTAATCCCTGAGGGGGCATTAAAATTTTAAGCACAATCTCATTCAAGGTAAGACAAACATTACAGGGAGACTGAACAGGATCGCTGACGGGTCTGCCAACTTCCAGCGCCCCTTACAAAAAAGGTGAGATACAGGTAAACAAGTGGGGAGGAATGGGAGAAAAAAAATAAAATATTAAAATAAAATAAAAAAATCGGTCCAAGCCTATAGACGATGACAGTCCCTCCCTCAAGAATGTTGGTGCGTGCGCACCAGCAGCAGACGGTACGGAAAAAACGGGGGAAAATAAAAACGTCTCCCTCACTGTGTCTGCGCACGGCGGCTATCTTTGAAATGGTTTTCAGCACAGCAGTTCTTTGAAGGCTGATAAAATCAAAACCGTAGCAGTTCATCAACTTTTAATCAGAAGGGTTCAATCTATCTCATGTGGTAGTTTGAAGCCGACACGACAAACGCGCTCAGAGGAGATAATGTTTGAAAACAGGTGACCATTGTTTACAAAACTTTTGTTTTGAAGGGGGGATTGCAAACTTCCTGTTGATTTTTGCTGGGGGTTGTAAATATATGAAATGTAGGTCTAAGTGAGACCTACATAGAGGTTTTTGTTTCATGTCTCTAAAACATTCCTACTGGAAGTTACAGGCAGTTTTGTATGTTTTCTTCCTAGGAGAAGTTTTGTCTGTTTTATTTCTAGGCGGCGCTAGAGCGCAATTTTGAGTTTTGGGGTTAGGTTTCTTTGATTAGATCGCAATTTTCGCCAGTCCTGATGTGTGTGTCCAGTTTGGTGAGTTTTGAAGCATGTTAAGGGGGTCAAATTACAGCTCAAAGAGGCAAAGGTGAGTGTTTTTACAAAACTTTTGTTTTGAAGGGGGAATTGCAAACTTCCTGTTGATTTTTGCTGAAGGATGTCAGTGTAGGAAATCTAGGTCTAAGCGAGACCTACATAGAGGTTTTTGTTTCATGTCGCTACGACATTCTTACCGGAAGTTACAGGCAGTTTTGTCTGTGTTTTCTTCCTAGGGGGCGCTAAAGCGCAATTTTTAGTTTGGGGTTTAGGTTGTTTTGATAAATCGCAATGTTCGCCAGTCCTGATGTGTGTCAAATTTAGTGGGTTTTGAAGCATGTTAAGGGGGTCAAATTACAGCTCAAAGCTGCAGAATAATAATAAAGAATAAAACACTAGAATTTCAATAGGGTCCTCTGTCCCAACGGGGCATTCGGGCCCTAAAATACTTCCCTCTATCAAAAGGTAAACATCGAGTTAAAGGCATCATGAAATGACAAAAAGTTAACAAGTGTATATTAATAATGAATTAAAAAAAATGCACGCTTTGGAGCCCCTGCCTGGAAATAAAATAATGTTTGCCTTGATGCCCTAAAATTTGAGCCATCTTTTAAGGCAACATCTGCCTTGACCTAATAAGGTAAAATTTGGAGGCCTGTAGAAAAAGTTTTGTCGCTCATCCGTTAATGCTCATAGACTTTGCTTGGTTTTGGTCACAGAGGCTGACTAGAATGACATTTGAGCCATGTGTTTACAACTGAATGGAATACTAAGTGGGGGGTTCAGACTATTTTGGACTGGTCGTAGTCGATCCACAGCGATCGTTCTACCAACGAAGGGAAATTACCGTATTTCCTTGAATTGCCGCCGGGTATATAGTATGTGCCTGCAAAATAATTAGCGCATGCTTAGCATTACCCTTGGCTCAGGACTAACGCCGGGTCAAACTCGTTTCGCAAAATATTATTTTTATTAGCGCAGGTCTAGAATTTCCGTCTGGGCAACTCGTTTCTATTAAATAATTAGCATATGCCTAGAATTTCCGCCGGGTCAAACTCGTCACGTCATGAGTGACACTTCACCTGTCATCATTTTCAAAATGGAGGAGGCTGATTTCAATCATTTGAAATCGCATAAAGGGAAAAAGATTAAGAGCTATTCAGTAGGATTTAAGGTCCAAGCTATTGAATATGCTAAAAAGAACAGTAAGCAGCTATGTTTTATTAATATACCGTAGCTACGTGGGTCAAATATGAGTCATTAAATGACTCCCGCCTCCTGGTGGCAGAGGGCGCTAGTGATCCTTCTTGCGACTACTCGGCTGCAGAAAAAGTGACAACAAGCAGCAAGAGTGAGCAGCGATTGTTTATTTTTTCCTCTCGCTTGCACTTTTAACATGGAGGATTACATATCTAAAATAAAAGTTTTCTAAACTAGACTTTTAATCGAAGCAGGAGGTAATAAAGGAAGATCTCCATCGAGACAGAGAGACTTTTGAAACTGAAGAAAGATAAGGAAGACTTCTATAAACAAGTTATCGATGCTTTTGATCAGAAGGAGCTGCGCATGGACTTCATTTATATGTAAAGGTAGGACCATAATGACGTTTTTTTTTATTAAATGTGCTTTTCATGATGGTATCCTTACATCACACTCAAATTTATAAGCGCAGGCCTGAATTTACCGCATGCCTTTGGTAAGCACCGGAGTGAGAAGAGGTTTTAAAATAATTAGCGCCCCGGCGGCAATTCAAGGAAATATGGTACACTTCAACGCCCTGAACTTGTCCCAATTGTTTGTGCTGCAAACATTTTGTTGTCTACTATAATTGTTTATGATTCACAACCTTCTCAAATCTCCCCAAACCAGTCCCTAGTGTTGGTGCTCTGGAAACTAATATAGTTTTTACAATGGATCGTGAGATCGACAGGCGGATCGTGAGATCGACAGGCGAATCGGTGCGGCATCTTCAGGAATGCGAACCCTGTATTGATCTGTTGTGGTGAGAAGGAGCTGATCCGGAGGGCAAAGCTCTCAATTTACCGGTCAATCTACGTTCCCATCCTCACCTATGGTCATGAGCTTTGGGTGAGATGAGGTGGTTGGGGCATCTGCCCAGGATGCCATCCGAACGCCTTCATAGGGAGGTATATCGGGCACGTCCGACCGGTGGGAGTCCACAGGGAAGACCCAGGACACGTCGGAAAGACTATGCCTGGGAACCACTCGGGATCCCCCTGGAGGAGCTGGAAGAAGTGGCTAGGGAAAGGAAATGTCTGAGCTTCCCTGCTTAGGCTGCTGCCCCCGCGACCCGACCTCGGATAAGCGGAAGATGGATGGATGGGTTGGTTATGAATCATGAAAACTGTAGTAGACAAAACGGTGTTGCAGCACACACGATTATGACTAGTTTGGGGAGGTTTATGAATAATAACAGGTTAATAATATAAAAAAATAAACCGTTAGTGAGAAAACAACTAAATGTTTGCAGCAAAAAGGGGTCAATATGGTGAAGTCGGACGCCATTTTTTTTAACGACAAAGATTCTGTGGTTATGGAGAAAATGGACTTTGACGTCCATGAAATGTTAATAAGCAAACATGAAATATTTAAATATGACAGAATACGAACCTGCTCTGTGGGAATCCATTGGAGGCGTGAAAATAGCGTCGCTTGCTCTCTTTTGTTCTAGATAGTTCCACCTCGTACTGTGCTATCGTTTCATTCTGACACGAAAATGCTTCCTTCAATAGCCGCGCTTGGTTGAATAAATGTGTAGTAGCTCGTAAAAAATGTAATAAATGATTAAGAAAGTCTTACAAGAAGAGTCAAATCGCAGTGGACCGCGACTTTTTTTTTTTTTTGGTCATTTCCGGCAGAAAAGAGAGCGCGGACATTCTCACAGTACTGCCCCCTCTGGTGGGAAAGTGTCATTGCGCTTGACCTATTTTCTATCTACAACAGGGGTCAGCAACCTTTTTGAAACCAAGAGCTACTTCTTGGGTACTGATTAATGCGAAGGGCCACCAGTTTGATACACACTTAAATAAATAGCCAGAAATAGCCAATTTGCTCAATTTACCTTTAATAAATAAATCTATATATATATAAAAAAAAATTGTATTTCTGTCTGTCATTCCGTCATACATTTTTTTCCTTTTACAGAGGATTTTTGTAGATAATAAATGATGAAAACAACACTTAATTGATCAGTTTAAAAGAGGAGAAAACACACAAAAAATGAAAAAAAAAATTGGAAACATTGTTTATCTTAAATTTCGACTCTTTAAAATTCAACTGAAAAAAAGAAGAGAAAAAGTAGCTAATTCGAATCTTTTTGAAAATAAATTTAAAAAAGAATTTATGGAACATCATTAGTAATTTTTCATGATTAATATTAATTTTAGAATTTTGAGGACATGTTTTAAATAGGTTAAAATCCACTTTGAAATAAGATTGAAATTTGATTCTACAGATTTTCTAGATTTGCCAGAATAATTTTTTTGAATTTTAATCATAATACGTTTGAAGAAATATTTCACAAATATTCTTTGTCAGAAAAACAGAAGCTAAAGTGAAGAATGAAATTAAAATGTATTTATTATTCTTTACAATAAAAAAAATACATTTACTTGAACATTGATTAAAAGGAATTTAAAAGGTAAAAAGTTATATTTATTTAAAAATCCTAAAATCATTTTTAAGGTTGTATTTTTTCTCTAAAATTGTCTTTCTGAAATTTATAAGAAGCAAAGTAAAAAAATGTATGGATTTATTTAAACAAGTGAAGACCAAGTCTTTAAAATATTTTCTTGGATTTTCAAATTCTATTTGAGTTTTGTCTCTCTTACAATTAAAAATGTCGAACAAAGCGAGACCAGCTTGCTAGTAAATAAATACAATTTAAAAAATAGAGGCAGCTCACTGGTAAGTGCTGCTATTTGAGCTATTTTTAGAACAGGCCAGCGGGCGACTCATCTGGTCCTTACCGGCTAGCTGGTGCCCGTGGGCACCGCGTTGGTGACCCCTGCTCTAGACCTAACCATGTCAAATACAAATCTTAATAATTTACATTCCCCATATGTTGGACGTTTCTTTACATTTTAACAAGATGAAAGTAAAAAACTACTTTTTTTTTTTTAAAGAAAAGAAAATGGATTATAAAATAACTTACAATACAAGACCCTTCACACACAAGGGGGAAAGAATATGTTGGAAATGATGCCACAAATGTCACATTAGATATTTGGACCTGAAATCATTAAGCATATATTATATACACACACACAGAAACACATTCGTACATTATATATATATATATATACATATATATATATATATATATATATATATATATATATATATAGGGAATAAGCGGTAGAAAATGGATGGATGTGTATATATATATATATATATATATATATATATATATATATATATATATATACATAGTATATATATACATACATACATACATATATACATAGATATATATACACACACACACAAATATATATACACATATATATATATATATATGCATGCATCCATCCATCCATTCCCCACCGCTTGTCCCTTTCAGGTTATTATTTGCTTGCATAACTAACATTTGCTGAAGAAAATATGCCCATATTTGGGTACAAATGCAATTGAGTACCCAGAATGTCATACAGGGACATTTTTTAAAATGTTTTACTGAGTCTTTGATTGGCTCACAACTTGGTGAAAATAAGTACGATTTAAACGAAGTGCACATTTTGAAAGTCTTTGCAGTTTGCAATAATCTTGCAAACAAGGTACAGTTACTAACCAATAATGTGGTAAACACACTTATAAACAACTTAACAAAGTGCACCTTTAACTCTTCTTTAGTCTAAACAATTGTATTTTTTTGTCTTTTTGAGATGACAATGCCGGTCTCTTCTTTTGGTACAATGCGACCCCAGCTCGTCGTGATTACTTACAGATGTTTAACGTTCTGGTATTCACGGGTGTTAGATGTCCTGCATGGATGTCCAGTCAGCATAGGCTTATGTTTAGTTCTAATGTGCTACTTTTGTAGCACATTTTTGTCGTCGTCACATGAACACCTGTAAAAGCTGAGGGACTGACTAAACTATCTAGTAGATACAACCATGGCACTACTACAACACACCTGAGACAGTTATCAATACTAGTTGTTACTTACCCATCCATTGAATCCAATATATGACCCTCCCGAGTGTGCCTCTGATTGGCTCGCCATTGTCTGACCATGTCTGTGCCCCAGACCGCTCTGGCTGCAGTGCCCTCTGCTGGTTGTTCAGAGGAGTTTGTAACTTCGCATTTATTTGTGCATCTGGCTTGTAAGAAGAATGTCTCATCGACACAAAAGCAACAAAAAAGCGATCCACATATGCAAATTCAATGCAAATACAAATACAAAATCAAGCATATTTGTATTCAAATCTCAAAAAGACATTTACAAATACACGTTTATTTATAAAAAAAATACTAATTTATTTGTATTTGTATATTTTTTAATATATGCATGAGTATTATTTCATATTGCTATATATATAAGTTGGTGTGAGACAATTCTACTTTCATACTATTGTGCCCATAAAGCTCTAAAGGTAGAACAACTAACCCGAACCCCTAACCCTAACCCTTGTGATCTGAATACTAAGCAAGTACTAGCAATATTGCTATTGTAAGTGCTAACGCAGAGGAACTAATTTTATCAGTGCCATGCTGCTGTCCGCCTCTAAGCTGGTAAAAATTAAGTCTAGATTGTAAACCTCGCCGGATCGTGGACCGGAAGCTACGTTAAATTTTTATGCAAATGACGCAGTCACATACTGTTTGCCACTTCAATAGCGCAAACCTTTGAGATACCACGCAGATTTTCAATAGCTAACATTAGCGTTATCATTTTGATTTGAGCATTGAAAGATACTTACTGGTTTAGCAGAAACAGAGCTGAGGCTTCCACCTTCTCTGACTTCTCCGAAGTTGGGTCACGGGGGCAGCAGCCTAAACAGAGAAGCCCAGACTTCCCTCTCCCCAGCCACTTCGTCCAGCTCTTCCCGGGGGATCCCGAGGCGTTCCTTGGCCAGCCGTGAGACATAGTCCTCCAAACGTGTCCTGGGTCTTCCCCGTGGCCTCCTACCGGTCGGACGTGCCCTAAACACCTCCCTAGGGAGGCGTTCGGTTGGCATCCTGACCAGATGCCCGAACCACCTCATCTGGCTCCTCTCCATGTGGAGGAGTAGCGGCTTTACCTTGAGCTCCTCCCGGACGGAAGAGCTTCTCACCCTATCTCTAAGGGAGAGACCCGTCACCCGGTGGAGGAAACTCGTTTGTACCCGTGATCTTGTCCTTTCAATCATAATCCAAAGCTCATGACCATAGGTAAGGATGGAACGTAGATCGACCGGTAAATTGAAAACTTTGCCCTCCGGCTCAGCTCCATATTCACCAAAAGGGATCGATACAGCGTCCGCATTACTGAAGACGCTGCAAGATCCGCCTGTCAATCTCACCATCCACCCTTCCCTCAATCGTGAACAACACTCCGAGGTACTTCAACTCATCCACTTGGGGCAAGATCTCCTCCCCAACCCGGAGATGGCACTCAACCCTTTTCCAGGCGAGAACCATGGAGGTACTTGAACTCAGAGCTGAGGCAGACCCTCCTAATCTTTGAGCTCACGCCACAGAGTACAAGACGAAGCAATGTTGCTCCTGACTGTCCTCTGTTTTTCTGTATTTGTCTCCTCAGACAAAATTTTTTGTTTCTTTGGTTGTTTTGAAGCTTCGGCCATGCTAGCAGTAATTCCATGTAGGCAGTCTTCTTCTTCTCCTTTCAGTTCTCTTGCGGCACGCAGGCATGCGCATCGACTTCCGCCTTTTTAACAAATGGGAAAGGGGGAAGTGACGTATGCCGTAAAGCAAGTCAACACATTTCCTCAATGTTGCTAAGCTAAGTGCCACTAAAATCGATACAGACCCCTCGGGTCATGACAGAGGTGTCATTCGACTAGTTCAAAGTCCATGTACCATTCCAAAAGGTATGAAAATAGAAGTTGAAGTTTGAAAAGTTACTTAGTGCTGCTTTAAGAATAACATATGTGCTACAAACAGTTGACGGTTTATTTTGAAAACAATCCAATTCAAAACTGACAGATCAACTGTCAGCAAATTAGCTTATTTCAGCATGTTGGCGCAGCAGTGCCGGTGTTCCAAAAACTATGACAAACTATGTGAAAACACACGAACACCAAACAGTTCTTGGACAGCAGAAGGAAAACAATCGAATCCCCCGGTCGCTAATTGCAAGCAAGTATTGCTGTGTGCAGAAAGTTCACAGGGGTGGACTCACCTCCTCCCATTTCATACACCACTTTCTGGAGAAACTCCCAAACAGGAGCACACTGCTTGGGGTAGCTGATGTCCAAGATATGAAAAGCCTTGAAGCAGACGTCGACTGCCCCCAGCAGGGTGCGTTGCTCCAAAGCCCGACCTGCGAGGATAACGAATGACTGACAGGAGCACTGCAGGCGGTCATCTCCCAGAGAGAGAACATAGGGGTATGACCTCGACACCTCTGCGTGCTGGAGGTACTCCACCAAGTTAGTTCCGACCTAAGAAGGAAAGAAAGCAGAGATTATAAGCAGGGATAAAATTAGCAACATTTCCCTTTAAGCATCCAAAATTGAACTTTGTTGGGCTTGTAACGCGAAAACAAGACAACTTGAAGTATCTTTTGACACGATCAAGTAAACAGGTGTGTCGAATTATGTCATTAAAGCAACCGCTACACACGTCCCTCCAGAATTCGCCATCACAAAGGAACTAAACGGTCAATGGACAGGGGCACTGACACCTGGGAGTCTGGAGTGGGGACCGGCAGGGTATCTGCACAGTCGTAGGTCCGGGGGCCTGTGTAGAATTATGCCAAACACTATCACTACCGCCGACAGGCAGACGACCCCGATGCGGGGGTACGGCCGTGGTTACCGTCTGACTAAGATCCAAGTGGGCCGGTTTAAGCCGGTCCACCGTGATTCTTTCAGACCGACCCCTGATATCCAACAGGAAATACTGTTTCCGCCCTCCAATGCGCGAAATAGCCCATCGTAAGGAGGTTGAAGGGGGCCGCGGTGGGCGTCGTGGCAAACAAAAATAAATGCTGCTCTTCGTAAAGAAGCGGGAACATGAGACGGCAGAAGGCCATGTCGGAAAGTGGGGATGGGGGGGACCCTTGGCAGCATCGAGGAGAGCTGCTGCTCACCGGTGGACCGAGGTGCCGTAGTGCTAGGAATAAAGTCACCTGGAACTCGCAACGGTTGGTCATACACCAACTCTGTCTTCCTTGGGGGAAGTCCGAAGCCCCGGCATCACCCAAGGGAGTTTGTCTACCCAGGCGCACAACCGGCGACCCTGACACTTCACTGAACAAATTCAGTGAACATTAACGGCCGTGACGGCGAATGCGGTTTCTCTAGAGCTGCCTGAGTTCTGGGAGTCTTCCGCGACTGCATGGTTTGCCCAGTCCGACACACAGTTCGCCTTGCGTGGTTTCACCGAGGACGACACAAAATCTTAGTATGTCGTTTCCTCCCTCGGGAGCGCGACGACGACCAGAGTGGTTAGCATCCTCACGCATCCACCGGAGAGGAACAAGTAGATCAGGTTGGAGTCACCAGTGTGGCATTTGTATTGGGAAAACAAGACAACTTCGAGTGTGCACAATAGAAAATTGACAGTGAATAATGACGACAAAGTCAAGTAAGCAGGTGTGGTGAATGATGTCCTTAAAGCAACCGCTACACACGTCCCCCCAGATTTCGCCATCACGAAGGAACTAAACTGTCAATGGACAGGGGCACGGACTGGTCGACCAGACTGGGTGCGCCGGACTGGTACTAACACCGGGGAGTCTGCAGTGGGGATCGGCAGAGTATCTGCACTGTCGAAAGTCCCGGGGGCTTGCGTAGAACGATGCAAAACATTATCATGGGGCCCAGGTAGAGCGGGCGGTTAACCCTGGCGCGGTGGTACTGCCGTGGTAACCGGCTGAGTAAGATCAAAGTGGACCGGTTTAAGCCGGTCCACTGTGATTCTTTCAGACCGACCCTCGGTATCCAACAGGAAATGCTTGTTTCCGCCCTCCAGGACGCGAAATGGCCCACCGTAAGGAGATTGAAGGGGGCCGCAGTGGACAAATGCCGCTCTTCGTAAAGAAGCTGGAACATGAGATGGCGTAAGGCCATGTTGGGACGTGGGGATAGGGATATACTCTTGGCGGCATTGAGGAGAGCAGCTCGCTGCGGACCAAGGTGCCGTAGTGCTAGGAATAAAGTCGCCTGGCACTCGCAAAGGCTGGCCATACACCAACTTTGTCTTACTTAGGGGCAGTCTGAAGCCCCGGCATCACCCAAGGGAGTTTGTCCACTCAAGTGCACTACTGGCGAATTCACAGAACACTATCGACCGTGACGGCGAATGCGGTTTTTCTGAAGCTGCCTGAGTTCTGGGAGTCTTCCGCCACTGCCTGGTTTACCCAAGCTGAGGCACAGTTCGCCCTGCGTGGTATCATCGAGGACGACACAAAGTTTTAGTATGTCGTTTCCTCCTATGGGAGCGCTATAGCGACCAGAGTGGTTAGCATCCTCACGCATCCACCGGAGAGGAACAAGTAGATTAGGTCGGGGTCACTAGTGTGGCATTTTAGGTCGGGGTCACTAGTGTGGCATTTGTAAGGGGAAAACAAGACAACTTCGAGTGTGCACAATAGAACAATGACAGTGAATAATGACGACAAAGTCAAGTAAACAGGTGTTGTGAATTATGTCCTTAAAGCAACCGCTACACACGTCCCCCCAGATTTCGACATCACAAAGGAACTAAACTGTCAATGGACAGTGGCACGGACGGGCCGACCAGACCGGGTGCGCCGGACTGGTACTAACGCCGGGGAGTCTGCAGTGGGGACCGGCGGGGTACCGTGGTAGCCGGCTAAGTAAGATCAAAGCAGGCCGCTTTAAGCCGGTCCACCATGATTCTTTCAGACCGACCCTCGATATCCAACAGGAAATGCTTGTTTCCGCCCTCCAGTACGCAAAATGGCCCATCGTAAGGAGGTTGAAGGGGGGCGCGGTGGGCGCGGTGGGCGTCCCGGCAAACCAAAACAAAGGCCGCTCTTGGTAAAGAAGCGGGAACATGAGACAGCGTAAGGCTGTGTTGGGAAGTGGGGAAAAAACCCTTTGGCGGCATCGAGGAGAGCAGCTGCTCACCGGTGGACTAAGGTGCTGTAGCGCTAGGAATAAAGTCTCCTGGCACTCGCAAAGGCTGGCCGTACACCAAAATTGCAGGTCTTCCTTGGGGGCAGTACGAAGCCCCGGCATCACCCTAGGGAGTTGGTCCACCCAAGCGCACCACTGGCGAATCCACTGAACATTGTCGATCGTGACGGCGAATGCGTTTTTTTTCTGAAGCTGCCAGAGTTCTGGGAATCTTCCGCCACTGCATGGTTTTCCCAGGCCGAGGCACAGTTCACCCTGCGTGGTATCACCGAGGACGACGCAAAGTTTTAGTATGTCGTTTCTAACCCTCCGCCAGAGTGGTTGTAACGTGAAAACAAGACAACTTGGAGAATCTTCTGACAAGTAAACAGTTGTGGTGAATCATGTCCTTAAAGCAACCGCTACAACTTACAGGTTTACAGTCAATGAAGGCCAACCTGGATTCCTCAATGGTGTGTCGGAACACTTTGCCGCCAACCTTATATACCGTCGGTGGAAGCATTGCGGGTAATACTTTGAACGCAAGTTCCCACTTGGCATCTGTCGGGAGACAATTTTATTGGTGGAAAAATCATGTGATTTGGCTATTATCAGTGAAATACAGAATAATATAAACCCGGTTTCCATAAGAGTTGGGAATTTGTGTTTGATGTAAATATAAACGGAATACAATGATTTGCAAATCCTTTTCAACCCATATTCAGTTGAATATGCTACAAAGACAACATATTTGATGTTCAAACTGATAAACATTTGTTTTGTGTGCAAATCAATCAATCAATCAATCAATTAATGTTTACTTATATAGCCCTAAATCACTAGTGTCTCAAAGGGCTGCACAAACCACTACGACATCCTCGGTAGGCCCAATAATCATTAACTTTATGCCAGGAACACGTGACAAAGAAGTTGGGAAAGGTGCCAATAAATACTGATAAAGTTGAGGAATGCTAATCAAACACTTATTTGGAACATCCCACAGGTGTGCAGGCTAATTGGGAACAGGTGGGTGCCATGATTGGGTATAAAAACAGCTTCCCAAAAAATGCTCAGTCTTTCACAAGAAAGGATGGGGCGAGGTACACCCCTTTGTCCACAACTGTGTGAGCAAATAGTCAAACAGTTTAAGAACAACGTTTCTCAAAGTGCAGTTGCAAGAAATTTAGGAATTTCAAAATCTACTTTCCATAATATCATCAAAAGGTTCAGAGAATCTGGAGAAATCACTCCACGTAAGCGGCATGGCCGGAAACAAACATTGAATGACTGTGACCTTCGATCCCTCAGATGGCACTGTACCAAAAACCGACATCAATCTCGAAAGGATATCACCACATGAGCTCAGGAACACTTCAGAAAACCACTGTCACTAAATACAGTTTGTCGCTACATCTGTAAGTTCAAGTTAAAGCTCTACTATGCAAAGCGAAAGCCATTTATCAACAACATCCAGAAACGCCGCCGGCTTCTCTGGGCCCGAGATCATCTAAGATGGACTAATGCAAAGTGAAAAAGTGTTCTGTGGTCTGACGAGTCCACATTTCAAATTGTTTTTGGAAATATTCAACATCGTGTCATCCAGACGAAAGGGGAAGCGAACCATCCAGACTCTTATCTACGCAACGTTCAAAAGCCAGCATCTGTGATGGTATGGGGGTGCATTAGTGCCCAAGGCATGGGTAACTTACACATCTGTGAAGGCACCATTAATGCTGAAAGGTACAAACAGGTTTGGAACAACATATGCTGCCATCTAAGTGCCGTCTTTTTCATGGACGTCCCTGCTTATTCCAGCAAGACAATGCCAAGCCACATTCAGCATGTGTTACAACAGCGTGGCTTTGTAAAAAAATAGTGTAGTTACTTTCCTGGCCCGCCTGCAATCCAGACCTGTCTCCCATCGAAAATGTGTGAGCATTATGAAGCGTAAAATACAACAGCGGAGACCCCGGACTGTTGAAGGACTGAAGCTCTACATAAAACAAGAATGGGAAAGAATTCCAATTTCAAAGCTTCAACAATTAGTTTCCTCAGTTCCCAAACGTTTATTGAGTGTTGTTAAAAGAAAAGGTGATGTAACACAGTGGTGAACATGCCTTTTCCCAACTACTTTGGCATGTGATGCAGCCATGAAATTCTAAGTTAATTATTATTTGTTTAAAAGAAAATAAAGTTGATGAGTTTGAACATCAAATATCTTGTCTTTGTAGCACATTCAACTGAATATGGGTTGAAAATGATTTGCAAATCATTGTATTCCGTTTATGTTTACATCTAACACAATTTCCCAACTCATATGGAAACAGGTTTTGTAGAATCCAGGCCCAGTATACCGTAGAACAACAACAACAAATAGTTTACCCAGTGCCATGTCGTCTGCACGCAATGCAAGTTTCCCTTCACGCCTTGCCAGGCTCAGGATCTTCTGGGTGTACACAGGCAGCCACGTTTCGCTGAGTTTGGGGGCCGCCTCTCCGTGTAAAACCTGAAAATCCTGAGCAATCTATGGAACGGAAACACAATTGAAAGGAATTCAATAAGCCAGTGTTCTTCAACCATTCTTGAGCCAAGACACAACACCATCAGAAAACGTTTAAAAAATTAATAGTTTTAGTTCCTGTCTTGCGCTGTTATTTTGGTGGCCCTTCCTGTTTCGTCGGGGTTCTCCTCTACCTTCCTTTGAGTGTTATTGCATAACCCCCTTTATTGGCACACAAGACTATTTCAGCTGTTCCTTCTTTGTGTTGACCTTGTTGCTTGTCATGTCATGTATGGATGAACTTTGTGGATGCCGTCTCTGCTCCACACGTGTAAGTCTTTGCTGTCGTCCAGCATTCTGTTTTTGTTTATTTTGTAGCCCGTTCCGGTTTAATTTTGTTCTGCGTAGCCATCCCTATGCTTCATGGCCTTTTTTGGAGCAGGTACAGACTTTTAAAGGCTTACTGAAATGAGATTTTCTTGATTAAACGGGGATAGCAGGTCCATTCTATGTGTCATACTTGATCATTTCGCGATATTGCCATATTTTTGCTGAAAGGATTTAGTAGAGAACATCCACGATAAAGTTCGCAACTTTTGGTCGCTACCAAAATGCCTTGCCTGTACCGGAAGTAGCAGACGATGTGCACGTGACATCACGGGTTGTGGAGCTCCTCACATCCTCACATTGTTTACAATCATGGCCACCAGCAGCGAGAGCGATTCGGACCGAGAAAGCGACGATTTCCCCATTAATTTGAGCGAGGATGAAAGAAAGATTCGTGGATAAAGAAAGTGAGAGTGAAGGACTAGAAAAAAAAAAAAAAAACTAGACGGCAGAGCGATTCAGATGTTATTAGACAAATTTACTAGGATAATTCTGGAAAGTCCCTTATCTGCTTATAGTGTTTGTAGTGTTTTAGTGAGATTGGTCGTACCTGTACAACCTGAAAGTCGGAGGGGTGTGGCCACGTGTGTGGTGACCGCCAGTGTCTCCGAGGGAAGCCACGTTTCTCGACGAGGCGAACACGGCCGGTGGGACCAGGCTGAGATTTCTTTTTTTTCCCCTCCGCCACGGTGGAAGCATCCAATGGTCTGGGGCGGCCGGTGGGAGGAGGCAAGACAGTCCGCAGCTGACTCTTTGACAGGCGCAGAAGGAACGACGCAAGCTCTCCGCTCATGTCTACGGTAAGAGCTGACTTATTACCAACATTTTCTCACCGGTTGACATGTGGTAGGGAACCATGTTCGCTTGACCGCTCTGTTCCATAGTCATCTTTCGGTAATGTAAACAAGGAAATACCGGCTGTGTTTGTGTTGCTAAAGGTGGCCGCAATTCACCGCTTCCCACCTGCAGCTTTCTTCTTTGACGTCTCCATTATTCATTGAACAAATTGCAAAAGATTCAGCAAAACAGATGTCCATAATACCGTGAAATTATGCGATGAAAAGAGACGACTTATAGCTGTGAACGGTGCTGGACCAAAATTTCCTCTATAATGTGTGACGTCACGCGCACGCGTCATCATACCGCGACGTTTTAGCATGATACGTCCGCGCGAAATTTAAAATTGCAATTTAGTAAACTAACCCGGCCGTATTGGCATGTGTTGCAATGTTAATATTTCATCATTGATATATAAACTATCAGACTGCGTGGTGGGTAGTAGTGGCTTTCAGTAGGCCTTTAAAGACACTATATTGCCAAAAGTATTTGGCCGCATGCCTTGACTCACATATGAACTTGAAATGCCATCCCATTCCTAACCCATAGGGTTCAATATTACCTTTTGCAGCTATTACAGCTTGTACTCTACTGGGAAGGCTGTCCACAAGGTTGTGGAGTGTGTTCATAGCAATTTTCCACCATTCTTCCCGAAAACGCATTGGTGAGGTCACACACTGATAATGACTGCTTCTCTAATTCATCCCATATGGGGTTCAGGTCAGGACTCTGTGCAGGCCAGTCAAATTCATCCACACCAGACTCTGTCAACCATGTCTTTATGGACCTTGCTTGGTGCACTGTTCCCACAAGGTTGACCACTGACCACAGGTCTACCTACGTACCATTCTGAGAAGCAGAGCTCAGAGACGCCCACGAGCTCTGCTTCTCTTCTTGTACAGTGGCCGCTACATGAGTAGTGTAGGACAGACTTGATGTGCACAGAATGCAACATCAAAAAAGGGGAGATGCCAGACTAGTGTTGAGAATCGAGAAAGAACCATCAATCTGTCAATCCTTTCCGTGTCCGGGCCAGGTAAGGTACCGGTACCAAAATAATTTCAATACTTTTCGGTACTTTTCGACACTTTTCTAAATAAAAGGGGACCACAAAAAGTTGCTTTATTTGAACAAAAAATCTTAGGGTAGATGAAACCTACGTTTATTATTGCAAGTTTGTCCTTAAATAAAATAGTGAACATA
>NC_084638.1:25046474-25076474 GCF_033978795.1 Nerophis ophidion | reverse complement strand
TTCTCCATGAGATGTGACACCAGAATCCGGACGAGGCAATACCTCTGCTTGATTGTGATCACACCATCCTCATCAAGCCTCTGGACAATCAGCCTGCCCCCGGGTGAAGCTCGGAGAATCTGGCGGATATCCTGAGAATGCCAGTAAAAGACCGAGATACGTCACTGTTTGGAGTTGAAACGCAAAGAGAACCTCTTTGAAAGTGGAACTTACAAATACTGGAACTACGTGGAGTACCAATGGCACTATCTGATCCATTGGTGCAGTTTGCTTCGCCGTGGGAGATGCAGGTGTGGCAGCTGGTGGGACTTCAGAGCTGGCGTGCAGTGTAGTAGGTGGCATCTGTGCAGAAAAGCCATGTTAATGTAGTCCATACATTTTCTTCCACTTAGCCGAGGTCGGGTTGCACGGGAGCAAGCCTAAGCAAGCCCAGCCACTTAGTCCAGCTTTTCCCGGGGGATTCCGAGGCATTCCCAGGCCAGCCGAGAGACATAGTCTTCCCAACGTGTCCTGGGTCTTCCCTGTGGACTCCCACCGGTCGGACGTGCCTGAAACACCTCCCTCGGGAGGCGTTCGGTTGTGGTATCCTGACCAGATGCCCGAACTACCTCATCTGGCTCCTCTCCATGTGAGGGAGCAGGGGCTTTACTCTGAGTTCCTCCCGGATGACAGAGCTTCTCAACCATCTCTTAGGGAGAGACCCGCCAACCGGCGGAGGAAAATCATTTTGGCTGCTTGTACCCGCGATCTTGTCCTGTTGGTCACAACCCAAAGCTCATGACCATAGGTGAGGATGGGAACGTAGATCGACCGGTAAATTGAGAGCTTTGCCTTCCGGCTCAGCTCCTTCTTCACCACAACGGATCGATACAGCGTCCGCATTACTGAAGGCGCCACACCGATCCGCCTGTCGATCTCACGATACACTCTTCCCCCACTCGTTCGTGAACAAGACGCCGAGGTACTTGAACTGCTCCACTTGGGGCAAGATCTCCTCTCCAACCCGGAGATGGCACTCCACCCTTTTCCGGGCGAGAACTATGGACTCAGACTTGGAGCTGCTGATTGTCATTCCCAGTCGCTTCACACTCGGCTGCGAACCGATCCAGTGAGAGCTGAAGATCCTGACCAGATGAAGCCATCAGGACCACATCATCTACAAAAAGCAGAGATCTAATCCTGCAGCCACCAAACCAAATCCCCTCAAAGCCTTGACTGCGCCTAGAAATTCTGTCCATAAAAGTTATGAACAGAATCGGTGACAAAGGGCAGCCATGGCGGAGGAAACTCATCTGGGCCGCTTGTACCCGTGATCTTGTCCTTTCGGTCATTAGCTCATGACCATAGGTGAGGATGGGAACGTAGATCGACCGGTAAATTGAGAGCTTTGCCTTCCGGCTCAGCTCCTTCTTCACCACAACGGATCGATACAGCGTCCGCATTACTGAAGACGCCGCACCTGTCGACCTCACCATCCACTCTTCCCTCACTCGTGAACAAGACTCCGATGTAATTGAACTCCTCCACTTGGGGGCAAGATCTCCTGCCTACCCCGGAGATGGCACTCCACCCTTTTCCGGGCGAGAACCATGGACTCGGTCTTGGAGGTTCTGATTGTTAAGGTAATAAAACAAACAATCTTAGATCGATTAGATCCCTTCAGGGTGTCAGGTTTCCAGTTGCTAGGATGACTTTCTTCCCAGGCAGTGTTTGTACACTTTGATGGTCTTGTCCCCTTGTTCCACCCCTGGGATGTGAGGGGAGCAGTGAGTAGCAGTGGTGGCCGTGCTCGGGAATCATTTTGGCAATGGCATTTTGGCGATCCTTGATGCGCCCAAGCCGGGAGGTAATGGGTCCCATTTTTATAGTCCTTGGTATGACTCGGCCGGGGTTTGAACTCAGGACCTACTAGTCTCTTATGAAATGAATCCCATCCCAGTAGTCCAATAGAGAGCAAATAAGGATCATCCTTGTGCTTTGTAGAACAGGACTTTATATAGAATGAATGCCTAATAGGGGCATAACACTTCACCAGTTTGGTTCAAAGTGCGGTTTTCAAACTATTAAAGATTTTCTATTTGGGAAGACAGAATGAGTTCCAAAACAAAAATCCTGACAACCCAGGTTTTTACGGGTCTGTTCAAAACGTTAACATCCCTATGAACTACTTTCCCTAGCTTTGTCCGAGAGAAAGCCAACAGTCGCAGACTTTGACAATACATACACTACATTGTCAAAAGTATTTGGCCACCCATCCAAATAACCAGAATCAGGTGTATAAAATCCAGCACTTAGGCATGGAGACCGGTTTCTACAAACATTTGTGAAAGAACCGGCCGCTCTCAGTGATTTCCAGCGTGGAACTGTCGGAGGGAGCCACCTGTGCAACAAATCTAGTCGTAAAATGTCCTCGCTCCTAAATATTCCAAAGACAACTGTCGGCTTTATTATAAGAAAATGGAAGAGTTTGGGAACAACAGCAACTCAGCCACAAAAGTGGTAGGCCACATAAACTGACAGAGAGTCACAACGGCACAGTCAGTTGCTACAGAGCTCCAAACGTCATGTGACCTTCCGATTAGCCCACGTACAGTAGGCAGAGAGCTTGATGGAATGGGTTTCCATGGCCGAGCAGCTGGATCCAAGCCATACATCACCAAGTCCAATGCAAAGCGTGGGATGCGGTGGTGTAAAGGACATCGCCACTGGAATCTAGAGCAGTGGAGACGCCTTCTCTGTAGTGATGAATCACGCTTTTCCGTCTGTCAATGTGATGGACCAGTCTGGGTTTCGGACTGCATTGTGTCAAGTGTGAAATTTGGTGGAGGAGGACTTATGGTGTGGGGTTGTTTTTCGGGAGTTGGGCTTGGCCCCTTAGTTCCAGTGAATGGATAAAAAAAAACCATCGGAATCGATTCCCGGCCCTACTCACTTGCGCTGGCCCCTGGTACTCCCGCTGGTTGGACTGCGGGTACACAAAGGCAGGCCGCGTGGGTACCGTGCTCCTCTGCTCGGCCGCAGTCTGGGCCCTGTGAAGCTCCTGCATAATGTTCACCTCCGCTGCCCTCCTGAGGTCCCCTGGCAGCTGGGAGAGGCTCTCTTCCACGTACCTGCCGAAGAAGGAGCTGGCGGTCCCCGACGTACCGCGCGTCATCAAGTCCACCAGGAGGTCCCCTGGAAGCAGACACCAGAAATACATTTAGTGTTTCCGGCAATATTGACACGGTATTTGTGACAGGAGACAGGTGCCCAAAAGTGCGGCCCAGATTAATTTCCTGGCTGTTCCAAAAAGTACGAGAATGTGTGAGCTGCTGCCTGCTCTTCTTCATTTAAATATTTGTCAAGATATTCACACAAAATTTGCAAATCTTGTCATTATTTTCATTTTAATGCCCCGCCCTCCACCGTTTGACCAATTAAAAAAGTCTGTGAGTGTAGAAAATGGATGGATGAATGCGGATCGTGAGTGCGTCATATCCAGGTTGTCAGTTACACACCGCCCTCTTTGTCTAGCTACTGCCACTGGTTAAGTTACTAAACATGTCATGCCTTAGTAAATCTAAAAGTGACCGTTCTCAACGTATTCATGACAAAGCCAGGAAAAAAAACAGGATTTGTATCGGGGATGCCTTTGAAAGATGGAGATCATTGAAGATTTTATCATCTGACGCCAAACTTGCTAATTTCCTCCTTGATAAGTAAGTCAGGCATTTGCGTTTTCTTATTACTTGTAATAAACGGAAATGGACATTTGGTTTGTGAACTATATTGTCCAGTGCAGTCTAAGATCTTGTCTAACAAAGCTGGTATGTTCCCTGCAACCAAAGCTAGCATGCTAGCCCGGTCAATGACACATTGACATACATGCTAACGGGGGAAATATATGCCCGTTAGCCTGCATGTCCATGTGGTATCCAACTGGCAGGGCAAAAAGAAAGTAAAAGAAAGTGCAACTCTACCCTCCACCAGAACCACAAACGCTGGCTGAGTAACAACAATATGAACATTACACAAGTGCTAGGGCAACACTTGCGTTGACCTTAAAAAGTAAAAATCCGAGGTCTGCACACTGCTGTACATCAATATGCCAAATAACGCGCCGATAATCGGTCGATCTTTATGTAAAATGTGGAAAATGATACTTACTCAGTTCTCCTGAGGACATCCTCTCCTGCTGAGACCCTGGCTGCGAGGACCCCTGTGATCCCGTTGGTGAGCTCGCACCAGGGAACGCCGCGCTGGCCGCAGGGACCTCAGTGGCCGTTTCTTGCGTTGACGTGGAAAACAAGGCCGCGTTCCTCGGGTCCGCTGTCTCAATGTGCGGCCGCAGGAAGCCGAACTTGTCCCAAACCCACTTCTCTGTGGCGTTCAGGTCAGCGCCGGCGCCGGCTAAAGAGCCGCTCTTCCCGGCCCTCTTCTTCAGCCGACCGAGCACCGTGCGCATACTTGTGTACCAGGTTTTCAGGTCCGCCGCCGTCGTCCCCATCTTCTCGGCCTGCGCCGCCCACAGCTTCTCCTTCTTGCTGACGTCTTTGAAGCCAGCGAGGCGCTTGCTGTAGAGGACCTCATGTTGCAGGAGGAAGTCGATTATCTCCTCCTTCTCTTCCCCGCTGAAGGCGGTGGTCCTCTTCCTCTTGGCTTTGGGTGTGGCCTCGTTATCTGCCTCCTCTGCTGATGGATCCTGCTGGACTATGTGAACGAGAAAAATGATACAAAGTGTAGAAAGTGAGGCCTGCAGCCATTTTTTTAGCAGACACATTCTAAAAATACTAGTCAATAAAAAAATATACTCTCGGCAGGGTCCTTGAGCGTGCTTGGGAGTTTGCCCAACCAGTCTACAGGTGCTTTATGGACGTGGAGAAGGCATTCGACCGTGTACCCCTGGAAGTCCTGTGGGGAGTGCTCAGAGAGTATGGGGTGTCGGACTGTCTGATTGTGGCAGTCCGCTCCCTGTATGATCAGTGCCAGAGCTTGGTCCGCGTTGCTGGCAGTAAGTCGGACACGTTTCCAGTGAGGGTTGGACTCTGCCGAGGCTGTCCTTTGTCGCCCATTCTGTTCATAACTTTTATGGACAGAATTTCTAGGTGCAGTCAAGGCGTTGAGGGGTTCCGGTTTGGTGACAGCCGGATTAGGTCTCTGCTTTTTGCAGATGATGTGGTCCTGATGGCTTCATCTGACCGGGATCTTCAGCTCTCACTGGATCGGTTCGCAGCCGAGTGTGAAGCGACCGGAATGAGAATCAGCACCTCCAAGTCCGAGTCCATGGTTCTCGCCCGGAAAAGGGTGGAATTCCATCTCCGGGTTGGGGAGGAGACCCTGCCCCAAGTGGAGGAGTTCAAGTACCTAGGAGTCTTGTTCACGAGTGGGGGAAGAGTGGATCGTGAGATCGACAGGCGGTGTGGCGTCTTCAGTAATGCGGACGCTGTATCGATCTGTTGTGGTGAAGAAGGAGCTGAGCCGGAAGGCAAAGCTCTCAATTTACCGGTCGATCTACGTTCCCATCCTCACCTATGGTCATGAGCTTTGGGTCATGACTGAAAGGATAAGATCACGGGTACAAGCGGCCGAAATGAGTTTCCTCCGCCGTGTGGCGGGTCTCTCCCTTAGAGATAGGGTGAGAAGCTCTGCCATCCGGGAGGAACTCAAAGTAAAGCCGCTGCTCCTCCACATGGAGCGGAGCCAGATGAGGTGGTCCGGGCATCTGGTCAGGATGCCACCCGAATGCCTCCCTAGGGAAGTGTTTCGGGCACATCCGACCAGTAGGAGGCCACGGGGAAGACCCAGGACCCGTTGGGAAGACTATCTCTCCTGGCTGGCCTGGGAACGCCTCAGGATCCCCAGGGAGGAGCTGGACGAAGTGGCTGGGGAGAGGGGAGTCTGGGCTTCCCAGCTTAGGCTGCTGCCCCCGCGACCCGACCTCGGATATGCGGAAGAAGATGGATGGATGGATGGATTTATATATATATATATATAATATTTGATCATATTACACCTATACTTGCTCACCTGCACTGACTTCCTGTGCACTTAAGATGTGACTTTAAGGTTTTACTACTTACGTATAAAATACTACACGGTTTAGCTCCATCCTATCTCGCCGATTGTATTGTACCATATGTCCCGGCAAGAAATCTGCCTTCAAAGAACTCCGGCTTATTAGTGATTCCCAGAGCCCCAAAAAAGTTTGCGGGCTACAGAGTGTTTTCTATTGGGGCTCCAGTACTCTGGAAAGCCCTCCCGGTAACAATTAGAGATGCTACCTCAGTAGAAGCATTTAAGTTCCATCTTAAAACTCATTTGTATACTCTAGCCTTTAAATAGACCCCTTTTTAGACTACTTGATCTGCCGTTTCTTTTCTTTTCTCCTCTGCCCCCCTCTCTCTTGCGGAAGTGGGGGCTCAGGTCCGGTGGCCATGGATGAAGTGCTGGCTGTCCAGAGTCGGGACCCAGGATGGACCGCTCGCCTGTACATCGGTTGGGGACATAGGTTGGGTCTCCTGCTGGCCCCACTATGGACTGCAGTGTTTCCCCCAGAAAATTTTTTAGTTAAGGTGGTGTCTCTCCAGGGTTGAGGGGGCTCCGCCCGGGACAGGCGGATGGACGGGTAAAGGGCTGGGTGGGGGTGAAGAACAGTGTAATTTGGCCTGTCGCCACCATCACCTGTCCATCTCACCACAGCCTGGGGGGGCAATAGACTACAGACTGTGGTGAAGTAGGCCAGCTTCGTCGCGTGAAGAAGCCTACAATTTTTGGTTGTCTTTTCCGCTCCGTATGCTGAGTGGCAATATATGATATAAAGCTCAATATTTTTTTCCGTAAAATAAAAACAAAACACAAAACAGTCCTAGTTACCGAGACACCAAAAGTATGTCATTATTTCGACTTAATGGATGGAGGGAAATATTGACTAAGACAAAATAATAACTTGGTCAAATGAATGACTTACTTAAATTACGTACTTAAATAATAATAATAAAAATAATAATAAATCATTATAATAATATAATATATAATATAATAATACTCATAAGAAATGACTTACTTAAATAAGCATTTGCAATAAACATTTGAAAAAGAGTTCAAAGTGGGGCCACATGCTGACATATGCTCAACTCATGCTTAATTTACAGGACGAAACAAAAAAATTCAAAAACATTTATAAAATTTTCTTTTCAGACTTTAGTTTAAAAAGTTTAGTGATGTATCAGATATGTCAGACTGTAGGGGATGTCTTTTTACCCTTTGCGTTAATATTTTGCTGTGTTTGTTGCATTTTGTTGCGTTTTGCTTGATTGTAAAATATGTAAATCGAGAGGGGGTTTGCCCTTCATATGTTCAAAAATAATCAGTGTTTTATATTGTAAATCCCACCCAAAAAATGTTTAAATTCCAATCCGTTTTTTAAGGTGGTCGATCACAACATTTTTAGCATTCAATAAGACGTTATTGTGAGGTTTTCTATTAGTGTTCCTAACACTAGATATACCGGCCCCAAGACATTTTTTTTCTCTCCCTAAGTTTGGCCCCCCAAGTCAAAACAATTGTCCAGGCCTGGTTTAGGCGGTGGCTCTTTGTTGTTAAGGCGGCCGCCTAAACAACAAAGCGCTGCGGGAAACCCTGGACTGGACTCTCACTATTATGTTAGATCCACTATGGACTGGAATCTCACACTATTATGTTAGATCCACTATGGACTGGACTCTCACACTATTATGTTAGATCCACTATGGACTGGACTTCCACACTATTATGTTAGATCCACTATGGACTGGACTCTCACTATTGTGTTAGATCCACAATGGACTGGACTCTCCCTATTATGTCAGATCCACTATGGACTGGACTCCCACAATATTATGTTAGATCCACTATGGACTGGACTCTCACTATTATTTTAGATCCACTATGGACTGGACTCTCCCTATTATGTTAGATCCACTATGGACTGGACTCTCCCTATTATGTTAGATCCACTATGGACTGGACTCTCACACTATTATGTTAGATCCACTATGGACTGGACTTCCACACTATTATGTTAGATCCACTATGGACTGGACTCTCACTATTGTGTTAGATCCACAATGGACTGGACTCTCCCTATTATGTCAGATCCACTATGGACTGGACTCTCACAATATTATGTTAGATCCACTATGGACTGGACTCTCACTATTATTTTAGATCCACTATGGACTGGACTCTCCCTATTATGTTAGATCCACTATGGACTGGACTCTCCCTATTATGTTAGATCCACTATGGACTGGACTCTCACTATTATGTTAGATCCACAATGGACTGGACTCTCACTGTTATGTTAGATCCACAATGGACTGGACTCTTGCTATTATGTTAGATCCACTATGGACTGGACTCTCACTATTACGTTAGATCCACTATGGACTGGACTCTCACTATTACGTTAGATCCACTATGGACTGGACTCTCACACTATTATGTTAGATCCACCCGACATCCATTGCATCCGGTCTCCCCTCGAGGGGGGGAGGGATCACCCACATCTGCGGTCCTCTCCAAGGTTTCTCATAGTCATCCACTTTGACGTCCCACTGGGTTGTGAGTTTTTCCTTGCCCTTGCGTGGGCTCTGTACCGAGGACTTCGTCGTGGCTTGTGCAGCCCTTTGAGACACTTGTGATTTAGGGCTATGTAAATAAACATTGATCGATTGATTTAAGGCTCCAATTACTTCTCACAAATATTCCATGACTTTGACATATTTTGGGGGGGAATTTTAACATTTTTTTTTTTTTTTAGCATTTTTTTTGAGTAATACTTTTAATGATTTTTTTTTTCTTTTTTTCGCTGTTTTAGATAAACCAAACAGGACACTAAAGTCCCCAGTGACTACCACTATAACTACAATGTTTACCAGGACAAACATGACAGAAAATAATCATGCATTTTCCAATGGACTGGTAATTATATCCCCAATTGCTTGAATCTTTCACAATATTATTTGTTTATTTGTTTACTATTCTCTATTTTTTAATGGATGAAAATGTGTTACAAATATTGTATGAGCTGATGTGCTTACTTGGACTGTGATGAAGCTGTGAGGACTCGGGAGGTTTCTCTTCACGCTCTTCACTCTTCACAGGGACACCAGTCAGTGGAGACTTGGTGAGATCGGCCTCCTCCTGGCCGAGAAGACACTCTCTCTCCTGAGTGATCCAACATTCCTCCTCTTCCTCTTTAATGTGGGGGGGCTGTGGTTCCTCCTCTTCCTCCTTCATGTGTGGGCGCTGATGGACGTCTGTTGGGTAAATAATACTAAGAGTGAAAAGAGGTAGTTTTAGGCTGACGGTGTTGACAAAATGAGATTACTTGTGTTAAGTGTGTAGCTAAACATCGAATGAAAACATGGAAAATTAAAGCTGCAAGCAGCGATGGACGGGACCAGCTTTTGCTGGTGTTTCCTGCCTTTACCCATTCAACATATCTTTACCTGCACATTACCTACCTTCCCTGCATCCTGGGGTCACACTGGTGCTTCTTTCTGTCACCCATACACGCTGGTGCTTCCTGCCATCACCCAGACAACATATCTTTACCTGCACATTACCTACCTTCTCTGTATCCTGGTGTCACACTGGTGCCTCCTTCTTTCACCCAGCCAACATAGCTTTACCCGCACAGTACCTACCTTCTCTGCATTGTGTGGTCACGCTGGTGCTTCCTGCTTTTAAGCGGCCATCATAAGACAGGATCAGCGCAGCAGCATCACCGCAAAAGTTCTTTTAAGGCTTGTAAAATCAAAACCGGAGCAGTTATTAAAACTCTTTTAATCAGAAGGGTTCAATCTCTCTCCTGTGTTAGTTTGAAGCCGACACAACAAATGCGCTCAGAGGAGATAATGTTTGGAAAAAGGTGACGGGTTTTTACAAAACTTTTGTTTTGAAGGGGTAATTGCCAACTTCCTGTTGATTTTTGCTGAAGGATGTCAATAAATTAAATGTAGGTCTAAGTGAGACCTACATAGAGGTTTTTGTTTCATGTCTCTACGACATTCCTACCGGAAGTTACAAGCAGTTTTGTCTGTATTTTCTTCCCAAGAGCAGTTTTGCCTGTGTTTTATTTGGAGTTTTGGGGATTTTTAAAACATTTTTATTAGATTGCAATTTTCACCAGTCCTGATGTGTGTATCCAGTTTGGTGAGTTTTGACGCATTTTAAGGGGGTCAAATTACAGCTCAAAGAGGCAAAAATGACATTTTTTCGGAAACTTTTGTTTTTAAGGGTTTTTTGCCAACTTCCTGTTGATTTTTGCTGAAGGAAGTCAGTGTATGAAATCTAGGTCTAAGTCAGACCTACATGGAGGTTTTTGTTTCTTGTCTTTACGACATTCCTAACGGAGGTTACAAGCAGTTTTGTCTGTGCTTTTCCTACGGGGCGCTATAGCGAAATTTTGAGTTTTGGTTATTTGATTAGATGGCAATTTTCACCAGTCCTGATGTGTGTGTTAAATTTGGTGAGTTTTAAAGCATGTTAAGGGGGTCAAATTACAGCTCAAAGAGGCGGCGGTATAATAATAATAATAAAACCTTAGAAATACAATAGGGTCCTCTGACCCAAAGGGACATTCGGTCCCTAAATATCCTTTTTTTAAAAGCCACACGTATACAGTCGTGGTCAAAAGTTTACATACACCTGTAAAGAACATCATGTCATGGCTGTCTTGAGTTTCCAATCATTTCTACAACTCTTATTTTTTTGTGATGTAGTGATTGGAGCACATACTTGTTGGTCACAAAAAAACATTCATGAAGTTTGCTTCTTTTATGAATTTATTATGGCTCTAATAATGTGAGGGTCAAAAGTATACGTACAGCAATGTTGATATTTGCTTACATGTCCCTTGGCAAGTTTCACCGCAATAGGGCGCTTTTGGTGGAGATCCAACAGCTTCTGCTTGAATTTTTGACCACTCCTCTTGACAAAATTGGTGCAATTCAACTAAATGTGTTGCTTTTCTGACATGGACTTTGTCAAGGTTTGTGTTCCTGTGGTGCAAAGCTACGGAACCGGACACAAAGGTAATGATATCTTTTAGTTAATTTATCAAAAGGTGAAAACAAGAAAGGCGCTCACAACGCAAGTACAAAACTTGGCTAAGAAAACAAAAAACTGTTACTATAACATAAACTACGGACATGAAAACATGAACTATAAAAACTCACTAAACTGTGGCTTGAATAAACAAAAACAAAAAAAAACTTACGTGGCAAGAAAAGAGCAGCAGGAACTGTGACCTGGATAGAGTACTCAGAGAGCATGAATGTGATGTCGCCGGGCTGACTGCCTGGCAACTACAGGCTTAAATGGTGGTGACGTGATTAACAGCAGGTGCGTGAGTCCAAATGAGTCAGGTGAAAACTAATGGGTTGTCATGGAAACAAAAGAGGGAGTGAAAAAACAGGAACTAATGGGGCACTGAAGTAACATAACTAAACAAAACATGACCACAAAACATGATGGACTTGTTTCTTCAGCATTGTCCACACGTTGAAGTCAGGACTTTGGGAAGGCCGTTCTAAAACCTTCATTCTAGCTTGCTTTAGCTATTCCTTTACCACTTTTGACATGTGTTTGGAGGTCATCGTCCTGTTGGTACACCCAACTTTTTTATTTAGCCTTTATTTAACCAGGTAAGAATCCCATTGAGATCAACGATCTCTTTTCCAAGGGAGACCTGGCCAAGACGGTAGCAGCAAGATTGCATTAAAAACAGTAAACAACACATAAAACATCACATTTACAACATTAAAACTTGCTCACATGACACATGTGCGTACAGACAAGGTAGACTGCAATCCTTTCACAGAAGCTTTAAACTCGTTCAATGCTACAAGGCTTTGAAGTTGAATATTCGATTGAAGGTAATTCCGAGCCTTTGGTGCTGAAAACATAAATGCTTTCTTGCCCAGTTCAGTTCTTACTTTCGAGACGACAAATTGCAGAACACTCATTGAACGAAGATTGTGACTTCCTTGTTTCTTTGTTACAAGACAAGACAGATATGGTGGAGTGATACCTAGAATGGTTTTGTAGATGAACACATACCAATGACTGCATACCAACACCAACTGCGCCAAAGACCCAACCACCGGGCTGACGATTTTAGGTTGTCCTGAAGAATTTGGAGGTAATCCTCCTTTTTTATTGTCCCATTTAAAGCACCAGTTCCATTGGCAGCAAAACAGGCCCAGGTCATAATACTACCACCACCATGCTTGACGGTAGGAATGGTGTTCCTGGGATTAAAGGCCATACCTGTTCTCTTCCAAACATATTGCTGGGTATCGTGGTCAAACTGCTCCATTTTTGCTTCATCTGACCACAGAACTTTCTGCCAGAAGGTCTTATCTTTGTCAGTGTGATGTCGGATGAAACAAAAAATGAGATCATGTGGACAATGCTAAAGAAACAAGTCCATGTCAGAAAAGCTAAACATTTAGCTGAACTGCACCAATTTTGTCAAGAGGAGTGGTCAGAAATTCAAGCAGAAGCTTGTGGATGGCTACCAAAAGTGCCTTAAAGCAGTGAAACTTGCCAAGGGACATTTAAGCAAATATTAACATTGCTGTTTGTATACTTTTGACCCACCAGATTTTCAGTAGGCCCATAATAAATTCATAAAAAAAGCAAACTTCATGAATGTTTTTTGTGACCAACAAGTATGTGCTCCAATCACTTTATCACAAAAAATAAAGAGTTGTAGAAATGATTGGAAACTGAAGTCAGCCATGACATGATGTTCTTTAGAAGTGTATGTAAACTTTTGACCACGACTGTATCTTCAAAAGCTGTCCATTGAGTAAAAACAGGGTTTGCAAATTCATTGATTACAATGTAAAATATATTTGGTGAGAGGAACATTACAACTTTCATAAATATTTTGTGTCTCCTTTTCATGAACAATACAAACACATCATCATCCTCACAAGACAATTCACCTTCCTATAGAAAATCTACTCAAGAATAGTGTTAATAATCAAATAAAAAGTTAGTAAAGATGTGAGAGTAAGAAGTAAACAAACCTAAGAATAGTGTTACTAATGAAATATAAAGTTAGTAAAGATGTGAGAGTAAGAAGTAAACAAACCTAAGAATAGTGTTAAAAATGAAATATAAAGTTAGTAAAGATGTGAGAGTAAGAAGTAAACAAACCTAAGAATAGTGTTAGTAATGAAATATAAAGCTATTAAAGATGTGGGAGTAAGAAGTAAACAAACCTAAGAATAGTGTTAATAATGAAATATAAAGTTAGTAAAGATGTGAAAGTAAGAAGTAAACAAACCTAAGAATAGTGTTAATAATGAAATATAAAGTTAGTAAAGATGTGAGAGTAAGAAGTAAACAAACCTAAGAATAGTGTTAGTAATGAAATATAAAGTTATTAAAGATGTGGGAGTAAGAAGTAAACAAACCTAAGAATAGTGTTGATAATGAAATATAAAGTTAGTAAAGATGTGAGAGTAAGAAGTAAACAAACCTAAGATTAGTGTTGATAATGAAATATAAAGTTAGTAAAGATGTGAGAGTAAGAAGTAAACAAACCTAAGAATAGTGTTAATAATGAAATATAAAGTTAGTAAAGATGTGAGAGTAAGAAGTAAACAAACCTGTTCTGTGTAACACAAATTGATGATATTGTTGTTGTTGTTTATGTTTTTCTTAGTCAAACATATAGTAAAGATGTGAGAGTAAGAAGTAAACAAACCTGTTCTGTGTAACACAACTTGATGTTGTTGTTGATGTTGTTGTTATTAGTCAAGAATAAAGTTAGTAAAGATGTGAGAGTAAGAAGTAAACAAACCTAGGAATAGAGTTATTAATGAAATATAAAGTTATTAAAGATGTGAGAGTAAGAAGTAAACAAACCTAAGAATAGTGTTAATAATGAAATATAAAGTTATTAAAGATGTGAGAGTAAGAAGTAAACAAACCTAAGAATAGTGTTAATAATGATATATAAAGTTAGTAAAGATGTGAGAGTAAGAAGTAAACAAACCTAAGAATATTGTTACTAAGGAAATATAAAGTTATTAAAGATGTGAGAGTAAGAAGTAAACAAACCTAAGAATAGTGTTACTAATGAAATATAAAGTTAGTAAAGATGTGAGAGTAAGAAGTAAACAAACCTGTTCTGTGTAACACCACTTGATGTTGTTGTTGATGTTGTTGTTATTAGTCAAGAATAAAGTTAGTAAAGATGTGAGAGTAAGAAGTAAACAAACCTAGGAATAGAGTTATTAATGAAATATAAAGTTATTAAAGATGTGAGAGTAAGAAGTAAACAAACCTAAGAATAGTGTTAATAATGAAATATAAAGTTATTAAAGATGTGAGAGTAAGAAGTAAACAAACCTAAGAATAGTGTTAATAATGAAATATAAAGTTAGTAAAGATGTGAGAGTAAGAAGTAAACAAACCTAAGAATATTGTTACTAAGGAAATATAAAGTTGTTAAAGATGTGAGAGTAAGAAGTAAACAAACCTAAGAATAGTGTTAATAATGAAATACAAAGTTATTAAAGATATGAGAGTAAGAAGTAAACAAACCTAAGAATAGTGTTACTAATGAAATATAAAGTTAGTAAAGATGTGAGAGTAAGAAGTAAACAAACCTGTTCTGTGTAACACCACTTGATGTTGTTGTTGATGTTGTTGTTATTAGTCAAGAATAAAGTTAGTAAAGATGTGAGAGTAAGACGTAAACAAACCTAGGAATAGAGTTACTAATGAAATATAAAGTTATTAAAGATGTGAGAGTAAGAAGTAAACAAACCTAAGAATAGTGTTAATAATGAAATATAAAGTTATTAAAGATGTGAGAGTAAGAAGTAAACAAACCTAAGAATAGTGTTAATAATGAAATATAAAGTTATTAAAGATGTGAGAGTAAGAAGTAAACAAACCTAAGAATATTGTTACTAAGGAAATATAAAGTTATTAAAGATGTGAGAGTAAGAAGTAAACAAACCTAAGAATAGTGTTAATAATGAAATATAAAGTTATTAAAGATGTGAGAGTAAGAAGTAAACAAACCTAAGAATATTGTTACTAATGAAATATAAAGTTAGTAAAGATGTGAGAGTAAGAAGTAAACAAACCTAAGAATAGTGTTAATAATGAAATATAAAGTTAGTAAAGATGTGAGAGTAAGAAGTAAACAAACCTAAGAATATTGTTACTAAGGAAATATAAAGTTATTAAAGATGTGAGAGTAAGAAGTAAACAAACCTAAGAATAGTGTTAATAATGAAATATAAAGTTAGTAAAGATGTGAGAGTAAGAAGTAAACAAACCTAAGAATATTGTTACTAAGGAAATATAAAGTTATTAAAGATGTGAGAGTAAGAAGTAAACAAACCTAAGAATATTGTTACTAATGAAATATAAAGTTAGTAAAGATGTGAGAGTAAGAAGTAAACAAACCTAAGAATATTGTTACTAAGGAAATATAAAGTTATTAAAGATGTAAGAGTAAGAAGTAAACAAACCTAAGAATAGTGTTAATAATGAAATATAAAGTTAGTAAAGATGTGAGAGTAAGAAGTAAACAAACCTGTTCTGTGTAACACAACTTGATGATGTTGTTGTTGTTGTTTATGTTGTTCTTAGTCAAACATATAGTAAAGATGTGAGAGTGAGAAGTAAACAAACCTGTTTTGTGTAACACAACTTGATGTTTTTGTTGATGTGGTTTTTGATGTTATTAGTCAATAATAAAGTTAGTAAAGATGTGAGAGTAAGAAGTAAACAAACCTGTTCTGTGTAACACAACTTGATGATGTTGTTGTTGATGTTATTAGTCAAGTATAACGTTAGTAAAGATGTGAGATTAAGAAGTAAACAAACCTGTTCTGTGTAACACAACTTGATTATGTTGTTGTTGTTTATGTTGTTCTTTGTCAAACATAAAGTTAGTAAATATGTGAGAGTAAGAAGTAAACAAACCTGTTCTGTGTGACACAACATGAAGATGTTGATGTTGTTATTAGTCGAATATAAAATTAGTGAAGATGTGAGAGTAAGAAGTAAACAAACCTGTTCCGTGTGACACAACTTGATGATGTTGTTGTTGATTTTATTAGTCAAGTATAAAGTTAGTAAAGATGTGAGAGTAAGAAGTAAACAAACCTGTTCTGTGTAACACAACTTGATGATGCTGTTGATGTTATTAGTCAAGTGTAAAGTTAGTAAAGATGTGAGAGTAAGAAGTAAACAAACCTGTTCTGTGTAACACAACTTGATGATTTTGTTGTTGATGTTGTTTGTTGTTCTTAGTCAAACATAAAATTAGTAAAGATGTGAGAGTAAGAAGTAAACAAACCTGTTCTGTGTGACACAACTTGAAGATGTTGTTGTTGATGTTGTTATTAGTCGAATATAAAATTTTTGAAGATGTGAGAGTAAGAAGTAAACAAACCTGTTCTGTGTAACACAACTTGATGATGATGTTGTTGATGATGTTTTTGTTTTTAGTCAAATATAAAGTTAGTAAAGATCTGAGAGTAAGAAGTAACCAAACATGTTCTGTGTAACACAACTTGATGATGATGATGTTGTTGATGATGTTTTTGTTTTTAGTCAAATATAAAGTTAGTGAAGATCTGAGAGTAAGAAGTAACCAAACCTGTTCTGTGTAACACAACTTGATGATTATGTTGTTGTTATTAGTCAAATATAAAGTTAGTAAAGATGTGAGAGTAAGAAGTAAACAAACCTGTTCTGTGCAACACAACTTGATGGTGTTGTTGTTGATGCTGTTGTTATTAGTCAAATATAAAGTTAGTAAAGATGTGAGAGTAAAAAGTAAACAAAAATGTTCCGTGTAACACAACTTGGTGATGTCATTGTTGATGTTGTTGTAATTAGTAAAACATAAAGTTAGTAAAGATGTGAGAGTGAGAAGTAAACAAAACCTGTTCTGTGTAACACAACTTGATGATGTTGTTGTTGATGATGTTTTTGTTATTAGTCAAACATAAAGTTAGTAAAGATGTGAGAGTAAGAAGTAAACATACCTGTTCTGTGTAACACAACTTGATGATGTTGTTGTTGACATTAGTCAAATATAAAGTTAGTAAAGATGTGAGAGTAAGAAGCAAACAAACCTGTGCTGTGTAACACAACTTGATGTTTCTTGAAAACAGCGTCCAGTAGTCGATGTTGTCGCTCCTTCTCCTCTTTTGTTGGACAAAGTTCCTCCTCATACTTTTCTATAGTTCTTTCGCACATGTTCACACAATCACAACACTTTACACTCACATTTGATCTCTACTTAGCCATGGGGTTTTTTGTTAGCAGCTAACATGCTAAGCTAGCCAGCAAGCTAAGCTAGCACGAGAAGTGCGCTCGAACTAATGTATCTGGATGCAAACAATTATAGAACGATGGTCACTCTAATAAACCAAATATATGTAAGCACTGCCCGCGACACCGAAAGGGACAAGCGGTAAAAAATGGATGGATGTAAGCACTGATTAAGAGCACAGAACAATAATGACGGTCACTGCCGAATTCTGAACACGCATGCGCCAAACAGCAACTTCCGGTAGCTAAAAAAATAAAATAATTTACAAGTATTTAATATGCTAGTTGTCGATTTGTGAAAGTGGGGCCGACATTTACTATTTGGCTTAATATTTTATAATTATCAATCGAATCTTGAAGAATGATTAAGAGTACAAAAGCCCTTAAATTAATATATTTGTTAAAAACATTTAAAGGGATTTAGGCAGCATTTTTTTTATTATTATTATTGTAAACGAAGGTTTATGTATGTCACATATACCGTATAAAACTACAAAATAACAAACACGGAGGCTCCATTTTTACACTTTGACCACTTTATTTCGTTTGTTTTCAAAACTCCGCCCCACCGAAATGAGTCACCACTTCCGCTCTTAGCGCCTTCGAAATAAGAGCTCCAGGCACGTACTGTATAACATAACAAAGAGGCAAGTCCATAAAAATAGACTACTTGATTAAATTCGCTATCTGTATTTTGCTTTTTTTTTATGTCCATGTTTTTGAAAGTGCTTTGACTGTTGAGTGAATTATAAATGTACGTTTGAAAAAAATAATAAAAACTAATAATAATTACAATTATTTACTTCTATTTCTGTTTTTTTTAATTTTTAGAATAGAATAGAAAGTACTTTATTGATCCCTGGGGGAAATTCAGCACCACAGTTCGCTCACAATAGACAATAATAATAATAAATAATAATATATAACATATATTATATATATAATATACAATATATGAATAATATAAATATTTTATACATATATTCTACATTTAAGTGCAGTCAAGAAGGAACATATGAATTATACATATATATTTATATATATATTTAACAGTAAGTTATTTCAATGCACGTCCTTTGTTATTTTGTAATGTTTTGAGCAAAAGTCGTAAAACCGTCAAAGTCGTGCGGTCTGCGCCTGCGCAATTGGTTGGCATCGAAACGCACATTTTAGCACATCCGCGGAAGTTACCGACGCGTTGATAAGCAGAGCTTAAGTGGGAGCAAAGTGTTGGGATTGTGTGAAAATGTGTAAATTACAAATGCTGGGAACGCTAACTGCTGCCGTCGAAGCAGCGTTTGTAGTGTTAGAAAGAACAATAGCAAAGTACGAGGCGGAACTTTCTAGAACAAAAGAGGAGAAACATCAACTACTGGACGCTGTTTTAAAGAAACATCAAGTTCTGTTACACCAGGAGTGTCCGAACTTTTTCCACAGAGGGCCGCACACGGAAAAATTTAAGCATGCCGGGGCCATTTTGATATTTTTCATTTTCAAACCATAACAAAATAGATGGTTAAATTTCAAGATCAACTTCCAATATATCTGTCGATTTTAAGTTTGAGCTATTATTTTCTTTGTTTTATGCTCTTTTGTCAAAACGTTGTTTTTATATGGCAACCACACAACATATGCAATATTTTTCCACATAAAACATTTTAAAGTGATAATTTTAAAGTAATAATTCGTTATAACAGATTTTTTGGTCCTTTTTTTTTTGGAGCAATGGAAAATAAAGAAAATAACGACAAAAGGAACAAAAAAAACTCCCTGCATGGCAGCTTTGTGTCAACATTGCCACTTTTTCTCGTTAGATTTCACCTCATTCCACTTTTTAAAAATGTTTTTATCTTTATTTCTGCAATACTATCAATTTTGCAATTTTTGCAGAATGTGTGGCGGGCCGTTAAACGATTGGCTGCGGGCCGCACTTTGGACACCCCTGTGTTACACAGAATAGGTTTGTTTACTTCTTACGCTCACATATTTACTAACTTTATACACATTTATTTTTTACATTTTTATTTTTATTGAACAACAAACATACATTTTATACTTCACACAAACGTCAAGGCACTTTCAACATCAAGGAAAGAAAACAATAGCAAATATGGAGAGTATTAAATATCAATACAATAATGGAAAAACAAAAGACAAAAATCACTTTAAATGTGTTTAACAAAGATATCAATTTAAGGACTTTTGTACTCTTAACCCTTGTATGGTGTTCGGGTCTGCGGGACCCATTTTTATTTTCAATTAAAAGAAAAATGATACAATTAATTAATTGGCAAAGTTTGTAGAGTGGCTGTGCCAGCAATCTGAGGGTTACTGGTTCAATCCCCACCTTCTAACATCCTAGTCCCATCCGTTGTGTCCTTGGGCAAGACACTTCACCCTTGCTCCTGATGGGTCCTGGTGAGCGCCTTGCATGGCAGCTCCCACCATCAGTGTGTGAATGTGTGTGTGAATGGGTGAATGTGGAAATACTGTCAAGCGCTTTGGGCTCCTTAATAAGGGGTAGAAAAGTACTACACAAGTACAACTCATTTACCATTTACCATTTTTCAAACTGAAACTCACTGGCTTTGGCTCATTTTCTGGGAAGACCATACATCAAAATACATATTTAATGACCACACACCATACATTCCCCCGACACATTTCTATTTCATTTAAGATGTCAGGGTCCACTGGACCCGGGGATAATAGAAGTGTGGAAATTGATGTTCTGTGTACCACACACACAGCAGGCCTAGACAGGAGGAGCAAATATTGTAGGTACACGGAACACCAGAGGGTCAAATGTGCGAGAAAATGAGAGCAGACATTGTTGACAAACAATGTTGCAACCTTGAGTGGGAACCGCAGGTGCAGAAACACAAACACAAAAGAAGAATCCCGGTGGGATGCAGAATGTGGCAGAGAAATATTCCGGGCAACTTTCATATTCAATCAATCAATCAATCAATGTTTACTTATATAGCCCTGAATCACCAGTGTCTCAAAGGGCTGCACAAACCACAACACAAACCACTACGTTATCCTCGGTAGGCCCACATAAGGGCAAGGAAAACTCACACCCAGTGGGACGTCGGTGACAATGATGACTATGAGAACCTTGGAGAGGAGGAAAGCAATGGATGTCGAGCGGGTCTAACATGATACTGTGAAAGTTCAATCCATAATGGATCCAACACAGTCGCGAGAGTCCAGTCCAAAGCGGATCCAACACAGCAGCGAGAGTCCCGTTCACAGCGGAGCCAGCAGGAAAACATCCCAAGCGGAGGCGGATCAGCAGCGCAGAGATGTCCCCAGCCGATACACAGGCAAGCAGTACATGGCCACCTAGAGTATACAACAACTAAAAAAACAAAACAAAACAAACAAAAAAAAAAATATATATATATATATATATATATATATATATATGGCCCTGTGATGAGGTGGGGCCAGCACCCCCCGCGACCCCGAAAGGGAATAAGCGGTAGAAAATGGATGGATGGATGTATATATATATATATATATATATATATATATATATAAAAATAAAAAAATAAATATATATATATATATATATATATATATATATATATATTTTTTTTTTTTTTAAACAATTTTTTTTTATATATATATATATTTTTCTATTAAATTTATTCGTTATTATTACATATTTGTTTGTTTTGAAATGTAAAAGAAATAGCAAGTCTCCAATGATATTGCATACTCTTTCACACCCAGTCTTCATTTTGGTTTGCATTTTTAGCGTGAATCAAACAAATGTTGGATGATAAACATGTGTCCACAAAGCAAACGGCTTAAAAAATATATTTGTTAAAAATTCAGTGAGTTACGGTGATTTTAATCATTGATGCATCTCTCGAGGGCAGTAAATAAAATGCTTAAAATGGCGGCCGTGATGACGCAACATTCTTCAGACGCCACTGCGCATGACACGCTTCGTGAGCGTCGTCCTGCCTTGTCACGTCAAGTGTGTCAACTGTCGTGAAACTCCATTGACAAAGAAAACAAGTGCGCAGGACGCTCAGAAGTCAGTCTTATCTGTTCTCCACTTTATAAATATATTGTGTTATAAAATACATTTTTGATTCTTTATTAAGGATAAAATCGTCTTGGTGTGCGTGTAGCTTAGCTCGCTAGTTAGCTTAGCTCGCTAGTTAGCTTAGCTTGTTAGCTGCTAACAGAAGACGCGGAAGTTGTCAACACATCGCTAAGTAGAGATTAAGTGTGAGTGTCAAAGTGTTGGCATTGTGTGAAAATGAGTAAATTACACATGTTGAGAGCGTTGGTGGACCAGCGACTAACTGCTGCCGCCCAAGAAATATTTGTAGTGTTAGAAAAAACGATAGCAGAATACGAGGCGGAACTTTCTAGAACAAAGGAGGAGAACAATCGGCTAATGGACACTGTCTTCAAGAAACATCAAGTTATGTTACACAGAACAGGTTTGTTGACTTCTTACTCTCACATCTTTACTAACTTTATATGTGATTATTGACAACAACAACATCATCAAGGTGTGTTACACAGAACAGGTTTGTTTACTTCTTACTCTCACATGTTTACTAACTCTATGTTCGAATATTGACAAGAAAACGTTATCTGGAGTATATAACACAGGGCTGTCAAGTTTCAGAAAATGACAAGAGTGAGACTTTAGTGTCAATCATACTTGCCAACCTTGAGACCTCAGAATTAGGGAGATATTCAAAAGGCCCGCTGGGAGATATGTGTGTGTATATATATATATATATATATATATATATATAATGTGTGTGTATATATACAGTATATATATATATGTATGTATATATGTATGCATATAAAAAAATGTGTGTGTGTATATGTTGTGTGTGTGTGTGTATGTGTGTGTGTGTATATGTATGTATGTATATATATATATATATATATATATATACATATATATATATGTATATACATACACACGCACATGTGATGTTACGGCTATTCTGTCGTTCCAAAAAGTTGCAAAAAAATAAAGATTGCAGAGTAGCCTTGATGAGGAGGTTTATGACTCACTAAATTCTTAATAAGCACTCACGGAGATATTTCTAGATTCAAAATGTTTCAAATTTATTTTCCCAAACAAAAAATATTCACTGTGGTTGACTTTCTGTATAATCAAAATAACTTATTTAGTGGTAAACAAACTATATCACTCCTCACTCCTTCAGCATGACAGACAGACAAAGGCAGCGCCCAGCTGTGCTGTCTTCTTAGTTATGGGAGGAGGACGTTGCTCACCAGGAGGAGCGTGAGAAGCTGAAAACAACCAGTCAATGTAATTTATCTGAAACATCCAATAATCCATCAATATCATCATTGGCATGATTTGATTCCCATCTCAAAACAATTATTAAATAAATAATATAGATAGGCTCCAACATGTATACATGTGGAGATAGATAGATAGATAGATAGATAGTACTTTATTGATTCCTTCAGGAAAATTTTAATTCCAGCAGCAGTGTACAGAGTTGAGATCAAAAAATAAAAAGTAAATAATGGGGGTTTAAATGGAAACAAAATAGAGAAATATTACAATAAGAATAAAAAATAAAAGGCGACAATGGGAATAAAAATATAACAGTAAAATAAGAATATAACAAGACAAAGTAGGCAGTAGTGACCATGTTATGAAAAAAATGTATATATATATATATATATATATATATATATATATATATATACACATATATATATATCTACATATGCACACACATATGTATATATGTAAATGTGTGTATATGTATATATATATGTATATATATATATATATATATATATATATATATATATATATATATATATATATATATATACACATATATGTGTGTATATATATATGTGTATATATGTATATAAATGTGTATAAATGTATATTTATATATATGTATTATATTTGTATGGATATATATATAGATATAGATTTAAAAAATAAATACTTGAATTTCAGTGAATTGCAGCTATATATATATATATATATATATATATATATATATATATATATATAGCTGTAATTCACTGAAATTCAAGTATTTGTTTTATTATTTATATCCATCCATCCATTTCCTACCGGTTGCCCCTATATATATATAGCAATGTCTTTTTCATGGACGCCCCTGCTTATTTCAGCAAAACAATGCCAAGCCACATTCTGCAGGCGTTCCATACAGGGTTTCCCACACATTCATTTATTTGTGGCGGCCCGCCACGAAAGAATTACAGCTGCTCGACCGCTCATAAACGCAATGGGACTCTGTCTGTGAATAGAGCTTGTAGTTACATATTATATAAATATGTAAATATTATATAAATATGTATTTAAATATGTACATAAAGTGTTGTAATTATATTTCAACTCCGCGTTCTTCTTAGATATTGGGTTTCACTTTGTAAAAGCGCTTTGAGTCACGAGAAAAAAGCGCTATATAAAAATAATTCACTTCACAAATTTACTAGTTACATGCATATCCCGTTAATGCCTGAAATATCCCTGAAAATCCAAGATCCATCACGCAGATCTGGCGGGTGATCGACAAGATATTTGATGTTCAAACTCATAAACTTTTTTTTTTTTTTGCAAATAATAATTAACTTAGAATTTCATGGCTGCAACACGTGCCAAAGTAGTTGGGAAAGGGCATGTTCACCACTGTGTTACATCACATTTTCTTTTAACAACACTCAATAAACGTTTGGGAACTGAGGAAACTAATTGTTGAAGCTTTGAAAGGGGAATTCTTTCCCATTCTTGTTTTATGTAGAGCTTCAGTCCTTCAACAGTCCGGGTTCTCCGCTGTCGTATTTTACGCTTCATAATGCGCCACACATTTTCAATGGGAGACGGGTCTGGACTGCAGGCGGGCCAGGAAAGTTTTTTTACGAAGCCACGTGCTGAATGTGGCTTGGCATTGTCTTGCTGAAATAAGCAGGGGCGTCCGTGAAAAAGACGGCGCTTAGATGGCAGTATATGCTGTTCCAAAACCTGTTTGTACCTTTCAGCATTAATGGTGCCTTCACAGATGTGTAAGTTACCCATGCCTTGGGCACTAATGCACGCCCATACCATCACAGATGCTGGCTTTTCAACTTTGCGTCAATAACAGTCTGGATGGTTCGCTTCCCCTTTAATCCGGATGACACGATGTCGAATATTTCCAAAAACAATTTGAAATGTGGACTCGTCAGACCACAGAACACTTTTCCACTTTGCATCAGTCCATCTTAGATGATCTCGGGCCCAGAGAAGCCGGGGGTGTTTCTGGATGTTGTTGATTAATGGCTTTCGCTTTGTATAGTAGAGCTTTAACTTGCACTTACAGATGTAGCGACCAACTGTATTTAGTGACATTGGTTTTCTGAAGTGTTCCTGAGCCCATGTGGTGATATCCTTTAGAGATTGATGTCGGTTTTTGATACAGTGCCATCTGAGGGATCGAAGGTCACGGTCATACAATGTTGGTTTCCGGCCATGCCGCTTACGTGGAGTGATTTCTCCAGATTCTCTGAACCTTTTGATGATATTATGGAGCGCAGATGTTGAAATCCCTAAATTTCTTGCAATTGCACTTTGAGAAATGTTGTTCTTAAACAGTTTGACTATTTGCTCACGCAGTTGTGGACAAAGGGGTGTACCTCGCCCCATCCTTTCTTGTGAAAGCTATTTTTATACCCAATCATGGCACCCACCTGTTCCCAATTAGCCTGCACACCTGTGGGATGTTCCAAATAAGTGTTTGATGAGCATTCCTCAACTTATCCGTATTTATTGCCACCTTTCCCAACTTCTTTGTCACGTGTTGCTGGCATCAAATTCTAAAGTTAATGATTATTTGCACACAAAAAAAAGGGTTTATCAGTTTGAACATCAAATATGTTGTCTTTGTAGCATATTCAACTGAATATGGGTTGAAAATGATTTGCAAATCATTGTATTTTGTTTATATTTACATCTAACACAATTTAACAACTTATATGGAAACGGGGTTTGTACAACAAACATGACGACACATTTACGTCAACATCATCCCCCCATGCGAAAGAAGGTGGAACCGAACATAAACAAGAGCGACTACACACTGACTTTGAGAGACCCATTACCACAGGGATCCCCAACCCGTTGATCGTGATCGACCACTCGATCTTTGAGACCCCTTACTGACGATCGCTAAAACGTAAAAAAAAAGTCAATTGCGAGATCACACGCTGGTGCATGATAGTGACTTTTCTAAAGCATGCGTTTGTCTTCTCCTGTCCCGCAGACGTCGACGGAGAACATTTTCTCTACGAGCAGCAGGAGGAGCCACAGCCCCTCCGCATAAAAGAGGAACGACTCTTTAAAGAGGAAGCGATGGAACACAGCATCAGTCGGGAGGGAGAGGACATTGAAGGACTGGAGGAGTCCCCAGGTACTGGTGTCCCTGTGAAGAGTGAAGGTGAGGAGAGGGGAGGGGCGGAGCCTCCAACTCAACACATGACAACAGAAGCTGATGGAGACCACTGTGGAGGATCACAAGCAGACAAGCTCTTAGCTCCACAATCAGATAGTGAAGACACAACCTCACACTCTCCTGACACTGATGATGAAGACTCTAAAGATGATCAGACATGTCACACTGACGACACTCACTTGAAAAGTTTTGGCCTCAAAACGTCTCTGAAAAATGACACCGGAGAGAAATGTGGTAAAATATTTTGTATAAAAGGAGACCTGATCCAACACGCAAGAGCACATACCCAAGAGGAACCCTTTTCCTGTTCGGTGTGCGGGGCAACTTTTGCTAGAAAGGACAGTTTGAAAAGCCACATGAGAACACACGCCGTAGAGAAACCCTTTTTGTGTTCTGTGTGCGACTCGCGTTTTGCTCAAAGGCAACAGTTGGAAAACCACATGAGAACGCACGCTGGAGAGAAACCGGAGTTTGAGTCAAGTCTTGCACGAAGTCAAAACTTGACAAAACACGTGACGGTACACCCGGGCGAGAAACCTTTCCCCTGTTCCATCTGTGGTGTGTGTTTTTCAAGGAAATTAACCCTGACACATCACATGGCCGTGCACACCGGGGGGAAAGCTTTCCCTTGTTCCATCTGCGGCGTGTGTTTCTCCAGGAATCGCGATCTGACCATTCACATGAGACGGCACACGGGAGAAAGACCCTTTTCGTGTTCCATGTGCGACTCCAGCTTCGTCCGAAGTCAAGAGTTGAAAAAACACATGACGGTGCACACGGGGGAAAAACCTTTTTGCTGTTCAATCTGTGGCATGTGTTTCTCGAGAGGGGACAGTTTGATGGAACACACGAGAAGACACACCGGGGAAAAAGTGCTGAGTTGCAGCGTGTGTGGCGAAAGGTTCTCTTATAAGTACCAACTTAACAAACACAAGTGCGCTGGTGAGAACTGCAGCAGTAAAATAGAAAAGAGACCCCCACCAGGCCTAAACCCCCAGTCGTAAAGAATCCTTCAAAAGAAGGCTGAATCCAAACACATAAATCTAATCACTTGTTCCTTATCCTGTTTCTGACATGTCCTAAAAGTTTCATTGACGTCCAACCACAATTTTTTCTGTTTTGTTACTAACTACCTGATGAATATACAAACTACAAATTACTTTATTTGACATCATATGGACAAAGATAAGACCTTCTGGAGGAGTGGTCCGGTACTGGGCCGCGGTTCGATTGGTACCGGGCCGCAGAGGAATTTTTTATAATTTTTTATTTTATTTTTTTAAATTTTTTTATTTTTTATTATTAAATCAACATACAAAACACAAGATACACTTACAAGTATTGCACCAACCCAAAAAACCTCCCTTTTTCATGAATTTTTTATTTTTTTTTTAATTTAAAAAAGAATCCTGATCCGCCGCCCGGATCATACATTGTTTTGGTTTTCAAAAATAAAAAACTTTTTTTTTTTTACTGTTTACTTCAAACACAATTGTCTTGAGATCAACTTCAGATCCATCTGTCAATTATAACTTGTATTGTTGTTTATGTTTTTGTTTGTTCTTATTAGGCCCTTCTTTGTTTTTTATATGGCAAACACAAAATATGCAACATTTTGCCCCAAAAATATCTCAAAGTGGAATATTTAATGTGACCCATTATTATTTTTTTAAAAGAGAGAAACAGCCTGCATGGCAGCTTAGTGTTGTTAGAGTAAACATTGCAACATTTTCTTGTCACATTCGACCTGTTTACTCTTTTATACCACTTTTTATGTTTTTTATTTTTTTAATCGTATTTTTAGAATTTGCTTAGGGCCGCAAATGGCCCCCGGGCCACACTTTGAACACCCCTTACCTAGGTGAACATATGCTAACATTTGAAAAACACTTCTACATCTTAGCTTTGTGTTACAGATTACAAAGCAATAAGATAATTCATAATTATTTTGATATTGATTTCATCCGTATTCATGTTAACCATGCTCTAAAGTAAGTTTATGTTTACTAAAATTGCTATTCCAGGGGTGTCCAAAGTGCGGCCCGGGGGCCATTTGCGGCCCACAAGTCATTTTTTAACGGCCCCACGGCACATTGTAAAAATACTATTAAAAAAACAACATAAAAAGTGTTTTAAAAGAGCCAACAGGTGAAATGTAACAAGAACATGTTGCAATGTTGACTCTAATAACACAATGCTGCCATGCAGGCTGTTTATTTCTTTAAAAAATAATAATGAATCAAAATCAATGACACTATGAATTATTGACCTAATCAAGGCTCCAATAACGTCACATTAAATATTCCACTTTGAGATATTCTGTGGGGAAAATGTTGCATATTTTGTGTTTGCTATGTAAAAAAGTAAGCTGTTTTTTTATTTGTTTGTTTTAAAAAGGGCCCAAAACAAACCAACAAAAAACATAAACAACAATAAAACGTATAATCTGAAGTTGATCTGGAGGTTATTGTGTTAAAAGTAAACAGTTAATAACATTTATAATTTATTTTTTAACACTTTAATGAGTAGGACCTTTTTGGATCGCCAATAATTGTTGTGTAATTTGTTTTTAAGTGTCATTGCTAAATAAAACAAAACTAATGAATAAAAATCAATGTTGTTATGAGTTATCGACCTAAAATTATTATATAATCTGAAATATTCCACTTAAAAATTTTATTGGGTGAAAATATTACATATTTTGTGTTTTTTCCATACAAAAACAGAGGTTTCTTTGACAAAAAGAGCATACAACTTAAATCTTTAATAACGTTATATTGACAGATGGACCTAATGTTGATCAAGAGATTTAAACCTTGAATAATAATAAAAAATAATAATACTGAATAATGACACTTTTTGTATTGTTTTCACCAAAACCCTTTGGGGTCACCAGGATCAAGCCTGAGTGGAGGCCTAAATGTATATTTTTTGTACATATATTGTATTGGATTCTAACATAAGAAATATCAAAATGGCCGCCGCTTGCTTGGATTTTTCAGTGTGCGGCCCTCAGTGGAAAAGTTTGGACACCCCTGTATTACACCGTCAACTGAAACACTTTGTACACTTTTTCATTCTGACAGGACACACGCAAATCATCAACGACTTCACACAGCAAGACACTCGGGTTGTCGGCCATTTTAGTTTTCAGGTCCCATTCTTAGGGGATTTTGTCCTGTTGAATTTTTCATAATTGTTTTATTTTTTTTGTTCTAATATGATTGATTGGGTTTTTCGTTCGAATTTGGGACCTGTTTAGTTTGTAGAATTTGTTACGGGCCAATACAAATCGTGCTGCGGGCCGCACTTTGGACACCCCTGCAGTAGACTCACAATAAATTTATAAAAGAACCAAACTTCATGAATGTTTTGTGCTACAATCACACATAAAGAAAATAAGAGTTGTAGAAATGATTGGAAAAGTCAAGACAGCCATGACATTATGTCCTTCACAAGTGTATGTCAACTTTTGACCACGACTGTAAATATGTTTCTTAGTTACACATCCCGGAAAACAATTGTTTATATTTATTATTCTACCTTTTATTTGGGTACTAACACATCAGTTTGTACTACTGCAAATATTTGAGAAGTGATTTTGATGTTGTGGTTTAGTTTGCGGTCCTACCACTTGTACTTTTACACCAGGGGTGTCAAACTCAAATACAGAGTGAGCCAAAATTTAAAACTGAACAAAGCCACGGGCTAAGGTTGAACAAATGAACCTTTTAATAGGGACCCAAACAAGTTTTGCATTAAATATTGAACAAGCAAGGCTTATATACCTTTAGTGACATGCAAAATCCAGTTTGAAATAATGATAATAATAAATATATATATATATCAATGGCATATCAAATAAAAAAAATAAAAAAATTGTATGCCTTTTTTTCTATTTGCAATCTTATAAGGTAAATATCATTTTTTTCCCCACAGGCTAATAATACATTTGAAAATAAAATAACAATAATGAATGAACCAGACATTCAAGCCTTGAAGTAGCAAGAGAAAACGCATGAATAAAACGTTAATTATTGGTCAGTTTGCTGGAAGTTTCCCGGAAGAGTTAGTGCTGCAAGGGGCTCTGGGTATTTCTTCTGTTGTGTTACGGTGCGGATGTTCATCCGAAATGTGTTTGTCATTCTTGTTTGGTGTGGGT
>NC_084638.1:25018974-25041474 GCF_033978795.1 Nerophis ophidion | reverse complement strand
AATGAATGAAATAAGTTTATTTTGGTCATATAATCAACCATTTTGTGTGACTGGTTTAATAGTACAGATCAGACATATTCAACAATCATACACATTTATACACAAAGAAAAGGAATGAGCTGAAGCCAAAGCTTATACATGCCTGGGGGTGTCTAAACGTTTTCCACTGAGGGCCGCACACTGAAAAATCAAAGCAAGCGGGGGCCATTTTTATATTTTTTTATTATAAAAACCAATGCAATATATGTATAAAAAATATACATTTAGGCCTCCACTCAGTTATGATCCCGGGGACCCCAAAGGCTTTTGGTCCCAAAAAATATTACACGTGTCATTATTCAGTATTATTATTTTCATTATTATTCCAGTTTTAATTCTCTAGATCAACATTAGGGAATAAAATTGGAAAAAACACAAAATATGCAATATTTTCACCCAATAACATTTTTTAGGTAGAATATTTGAGATTATATAATTGGAGCCTTACTTTTGGATTTTGATTCTTTTTTATTTTTTGAGCAATGACACTTAAAAACAAATCACACTAAAATAATTGGGGATCCAAAAGTGTCCAACTCATTAAAGTGTTAAAAATAAATTATATATATTTTTTTACCGTTTACTTTTAGCACAATAATCTCGAGATCAACTTCAGATATATTTGTCAATTATTAGTTTTATTTTTGTCTATGTTCAGTTTTTTTATATGGCAAAACACAAAATATGCAACATTTTCCCGAAAAAATATTTCAAAGTGGAATATTTAATGTGATGTAATCGGAGCCTTGAATCGGTCAATTATTCAAAATGACATTGATTTTGATTCATTATTATTTTTTAAAGAAAGAAAGAGCCTGCATGGCAGCTTTGTGTTATAAGAGTAAGCATTGCAACAATTTCTTGTCACATTTCACCTGTTTGCTCTTTTATAGCATATTTTATGTTTTTAATTTTTTTCAACTGTATTCTTAAAATGTGCCGCAGGGACGTTAAAAAATAACGCGCGGGCCGCACTTTGGACACCCCTGTTATACATTCACTGAAAATTAGATTGCCTGGAACGTCATCCATCCATTTTCCTCCGCTTATCCGAGGTCGGGCCGTGGGGGGAGCAGCCTAAGCAGGGAATCCCAGACTTCCCTCTCCCCAGCCACTTGGTCCAGCTCCTCCCGGGGGATCCCGAGGCGTTCCCAGGCCAGCAGGGAGACATAGTCTACCCAACGTGTCCTGGGTCTTCCCCGTGGCCTCCTACCGGTTGGACGTGCCCGAAACACCTCCCTAAGGAGGCTTTCCGAGGGCATCCTGAGCAGATGCCCAGACCACCTCATCCGGCTCCTAACCAAAGGATACAAGCTGTTGTTCTTTACTCCAAGCATAATTTCCATTGTCTTTAAAAAAACACAATATCTAAACATTTTAACACATTAGAACTTATAAATTATGTATTGGTATGTTCTTAGTAGCACGCTTTGTGTGTTATTCTAATCACCATTTTTTCAAGTTTAATTATTGGGTCTATGTTTGTTTTATAAACATTTCCCCAAACTTCAACACAATTTGTTGAATATGGAAAAATAAAAGAATAATATAACATATGCAGACATGTCTAATGGATTTGGATATTTTTTCCCTTTATATATTCAATATGCGTTTGCCAACATAATTTATGATCAATTATTATTCCCAAGAATTTAGTTTCATATACTCAATAAATTTCCACTAGATTTAATTTTAATTTTGATCCATTCATCCATCTTCTTCCGCTTATCCGAGGTTGGGTCGCGGGGGCAGCAGCCTAAGCAGGGAAGCCCAGACTTCCCTCTCCCCAGCCACTTCATCCAGCTCCTCCCGGGGGATCCCGAGGCGTTCCCAGGCCATCCTGGAGACATAGTCTTCCCAACGTGTCCTGGGTCTTCCCCGTGGCCTCCTACGGGTCACCTCCCTAGGGAGGGGTTCGGGTGGCATCCTGACCAGATGCCCGAACCACCTCATCTGGCTCCTCTCGATGTGGAGGAGCACAATTTAAATTTTGCTTCACATTTCACAAACACCATAACTTCAGTGAGTGTTGTCAAGTGAAAGTGAAATATTTGGCATGGAAATGAAAGACGATTCATGAAATGGAGCATGTTTTGTGGTCATTTTTCAAGTTTAACTGTCCAAGTATCAATTGGGTGATTTAACCCCCAATTCCAACCCGTAATGCTGAGTTCCAAGCAGGTAGGTAATGGCTCCCATTTTTATAGTCTTTGATACGACTTGGCCGGGGTTTGAACTCAGCCTACCGATCTCAGGGCGGACACTCAAACCACTCGGCCACTGAGTAGGTATCTTAGTGGTACCCTTTATTTAGAAAAGTACCAAAATATTTTGGTAACGGTCCCAAAATATTGGTATCGAGACAAGACTACCAACTAGTGTAACCTTGGCCATCATCCCATCGTGGGACCGCCGCAGGATGTTCACAAATGTTGCCAGGCGACCGTAGTGCACGAGTACCCTCCACAGCAGGTCCCGGCGTACGGTGTCAAATGCCTCGGATAGATTACACAAAGTCCATGAGCAGGTTCTGCTTCTGTTTTGGGAAATTGTCCCCCCCACACCCGCACCCCCCACAAGAGAGAGTGGGGCAGAAGAGAAAAAGAAAACAAACGGCAGATCAAATTGTCTAAAAAAGGGGTCTATCTAAAGCAGGGGTTGGTAAACCGCGGCTCTTTAATCACTCTGATGTGGCTCAGCTGCGTGCTTGCCGACCCCCCAAATTTTTACGGGAATTTTTCAGATTTCAGTGTCTCTCCCAGAAATCTCCCGGAGTAGTTATTTTCTGATTTTTACCCGGACTAATTTATGGAGGGCATGTAATAATGGTAGTGCCGTCGGCGTCCTCTATAACATGTCGTCGCGCCCACTTTCACACCATCCTATCTGCGTGTCGGCCGGTTACATTTAGTATACGGCCTCTGTCAACACACGTAAGTGACTGCAAGGCATACTTGGTCAACAGCCATACAGGTTACACTACGTCTTCCTCAGTGGAGTTTGCATGTTCTCCCTGCGACTGCTGTGGTTCCCTCTGGGTACTCCGGCTTTTCCCACCTCCAAAGACATGCACTGGGGAATGGGCCCCTCCCACCTCCAAAGACATGCACCGGGGGATAGGCCCCTCCCACCTCCAAAGACATGCACCGGGGGATAGGCCCCTCCCACCTCCAGAGACATGCACCTGGGTATAGGTTGATTGGCAACACTAAATGGGCCCTAGTGTGTGAAAGTTGTTTGTCTATCTGTGTTGGCCCTGTGATGAGGTGGCGACTTGTCCAGGGTGTACCCAGCCTTCCGCCCGATTGTAGCTGAGATAGGCTCCAGCACTTTCTCCACCACATTACACGCAGTTATTTTCAGTTTTTTCGACTGTTTTCCGGTACTTTGGAGACATCATGCCTCGTCGGTGTGTTGGCGGAGGGTGTAACAACACGATCAGGGCATATTCAAGTTGATTTACGTAGAATGTGCATGCTAATCGATGCTAACATGCTATTTAGGCTAGCTGTATGTACATCTTGCATCGTTATGCCTCATTTGTAGCTATATTTGCATGCAGCCTTTCCCTCCACCCACATTTAATGACAAACAAACCCATACCAATCGACAGATTTAAGTTGCTCCAGTGTCACAGGATGCGAAAGTCCCTCATTTGGTCTGCACATTTTACCGGCGATGCTACGACAGACATGGCACACGGATGAATGGATACCCTGCGACACTCAAAGCAGATGCAGTTCCTACGATAAAGTCAAAGAAATCACAAAGGTGAGTATTGTTGTCAAAAGATGCGAAACTTCCGATCGTTGGTCTGCACATTTTACCGGCGATGCTAAGGCAGACATGGCCGAATAGCGTCAATAGCTATTCGCTCAATAGCTTCAGTTTATTCTTCAATTTCGTTTTCGCTATTTGCCTCCGCACTCCATCCATCCGTTTCAATACATGTGTAATCTGTTGAATCGCTTAAAGGGGAACATTATCAGCAGACCTATGCAAGCGTCAATATATACCTTGATGGTGCCGATTTCCGAACTCTAAAATGGGGAATTTTGGCGAATTAAACGCCTTTCTGTTTATCGCGCTGGAGGCGATGACGTCAGAATGTGACGTCGCCGAGGTAAAACACCCACCATTTTCATTTTCAACACATTACAAACACCGGGTCTCAGCTCTGTTATTTTCCGTTTTTTTGACTATTTTTTGGAACCTTGGAGACATCATGCCTCGACGGTGTGTTGTCGGCGGGTGTAACAACACTAACAGGGAGGGATTCAAGTTGCACCACTGGCAAGAAATCTGCCGCCAGACCCCCATTGAATGTGCCAGAGTGTCTCCACATTTGACCGGCGATGCTAAGACAGACATGGCACAGAGATGTATGGATAACCTGCAGATGCATTTGCAACGATAGTCAACGAAATCACAAAGGTGAGTTTTGTTGATGTTGACTGCCAGCTAATCGATGCTAACATGCTACGCTAATCGATGCTAACATGCTATTTACCGGCGGTGCTAAAGCAGACATGGCACAGAGATGTATGGATAACCTGCAGATGCATTTGCAAGGATAGTCAACGAAATCACAAAGGTGAGTTTTGTTGATGTTGACTGCCAGCTAATCGATGCTAACATGCTACGCTAATCGATGCTAACATGCTATTTACCGGCGGTGCTAAAGCAGACATGGCACAGAGATGTATGGATAACCTGCAGATGCATTTGCAACTATATAACATTTCCTCCCACCCACATTTAATGCGAAAAAAACACTTACCAATCGACGGATTTAAGTTGCTCCAGTGTCAAAAGATGCGAAAGTCCTGATCGTTTGGTCCGCACATTTTACCGGCGATGCTAACGCAGCTATTCGGCCATGCTGTGGCTATGAATAGCGTCAATAGCTATTCGCTCAATAGCTTCAGTTTCTTCTATAATACTTTCATACTCCAACCATCTGTTTCAATACATGCGTAATCTGTTGTATCGCTTAAGTCGCTGAAATCCGAGTTTGAATCCGAGCTAATGTCGCTATATCTTGCTGTGGTATTCCCATTGTTTGTTTACATTGGCAGCACTGTGTGACGTCACAGGGAAATGGCCAGTGTCTTCGCAGAGAGCGAAAATAAGGCACTTTAAAGCTTTATTTAGGGATATTCCGAGACCGGTAAAATTTTGAAAAAAACTTCAAAAAATACAACAAGCCACTGGGAACTGATTGTTATTGTTTTTAAGTCTTTTGAAATTGTGATAATGTTCCCCTTTAAGCCGCTGAAATCCGAGTCTGAATCCGAGCTAATGTCGCTATATCTTGCTGTGGTATCCGCCATGTTGTTTGTATTGGAATCACTGGATGACGTCACAGGAAAATGGACAGTGGCTTCGCAGATAGCGAAAATCAGGCACCTTTTTTCGGGATATTCCAGGACGGGTAAAATTTAGAAAAAAATTTGAAAAATAAAATAAGCCACTGGGAACTGATTTGTATCGGTTTTAACCCTTCTGAAATTGTGATAATGTTCCCCTTTAATAATGATCTGGCAGCAGCCAGCGTCATCTCAGAAGCCGTGAATGTCAATCAAATGACGAAAGTGACATCGTAATAAAGATTGATGATCACAAATTTTTAGGTTTATTTTTTTAATGCTTGGTTTGCGATCGACTGACACACCCTCCACGATCGACCGGTAGCTCGCGATCGACGTAATGGCCGTCCCTGCTCCAAAGATTTAAGTGTTAAATAAATAATGCATCTATGCCCTGGCACACCATTATCATCATTTCATGACCCAAGCAAAAACACTTTTTCACTCTTTTATTTGTGAAATATATACACCTACAACTTATTAAATACAAATATAAAAAAAACTACTGGCGGCGGTAAAGTTTAAATCCATGAAGGAAAGAATAAAGCGAATGAATGTTTATAACTGAATGCATTCATACATGCATACTTTTTTTTTTGTGGATTTTTTTTAATGAATTAAGTAACGTTTATGACAACCTTTTTTCAAAACACAGTATGTAACGTGCAACATAACAGTATACTGCATACATTTATCATTGGTTTTCAAAATGTACAAAAACGTGGGAGCCCTAAAATTTGACCCCATTTTTATGACTTGATTGGGACCCTGGAACCCCATTTTGAAAATTCCCAGCACACACAACATATGGCCTCCTACCGGTCGGACGTGCCCCAAACACCTCCCTCGGGAGGCGTTCTTGAGCAGATGCCCGAACCACCTCATCTGTTTTCTCTCCATGTGGAGGAGCAGAGGCTTTACTTTGAGTTCCCCCCGGATGGCAGAGCTTCTCACCCTATCTCTAAGGGAGAGCCCCGCCACCCGACGGAGGAAACTACTTTCGGCCGCGTGTACCCGTGATCTTATCCTTTTGGTCATAACTCAGAGCTTACGACCATAGGTGAGGATGGGAACATAGATCGACCGGTAAATTGAGAGCTTTGCCTTCCGGCTCAGCTCCTTCTTCACCTCAACGGATCGATGCAGCGTCCGCATTACTGAAGACGTCGCACCAATCCGCCTGTCGATCTCACCATCCACTCTTCCCTCACTCCAAGGTACTCAAACTCCTCCACTTGGGGCAAGATCTCCTCCCCAACCCGGAGATGGCACATTATTTTTGCCTCTTGTTATTCCAGCCCTCAAATGGATTCCATTGTCTCTAAAGCAGGGTTGCCAAACTGTTTTCAGCTCAGGGGCCTCATAGAGACAAAATCTACTCCAAAGTGGGCTGGACAAAATTGACTAATGATCTATTGCTAACGATGGACTCTGATGCGTCATCTATGTTGCTGCTCCTCGATCTTAGCGCTGCTTTCGATACCATCCATCCATCCATCCATCATCTTCCGCTTATCCGAGGTCGGGTCGCGGGGGCAACAGCCTAAGCAGGGAAACCCAGACTTCCCTCTCCCCAGCCACTTCGTCTAGCTCTTCCCGGGGGGATCCCGAGGCGTTCCCAGGCCAGCCGGGAGACATAGTCTTCCCAACGTGTCCTGGGTCTTCCCCGTGGCCTCCTACCGGTTGGACGTGCCCTAAACACCTCCCTAGGGAGGCGTTCGGGTGGCATCCTGACCAGATGCCCGAACCACCTCATCTGGCTCTTCTCGATGTGAAGGAGCAGCGGCTTTACTTTGAGTCCCTCCCGGATGGCAGAACTTCTCACCCTATCTCTAAGGGAGAGCCCCGCCACACGGCGGAGGAAACTCATTTCTGCCGCTTGTACCCGTGATCTTATCCTTTCGGTCATGACCCAAAGCTCATGACCATAGGTGAGGATGGGAACGTAGATCGACCGGTAAATTGAGAGCTTTGCCTTCCGGCTCAGCTCCTTCTTCACCACAACGGATCGGTACAACGTCCGCATTACTGAAGACGCCGCACCGATCCGCCTGTCGATCTCACGATCCACTCTTCCCTCACTCGTGAACAAGACTCCTAGGTACTTGAACTCCTCCACTTGGGGCAGGGTCTCCTCCCCAACCCGGAGATGGCACTCCACCCTTTTCCGGGCGAGAACCATGGACTCGGACTTGGAGGTGCTGATTCTCATTCCGGTCGCTTCACACTCGGCTGCAAACCGATCCAGCGAGAACTGAAGATCCCGGTCAGATGAAGCCATCAGGACCACATCATCTGCAAAAAGCAGAGACCTAATCCTGCGGTTAGCAAACCGGAACGCCTTGACTGCGCCTAGAAATTCTGTCCATAAAAATTATGAACAGAATCGGTGACAAAGGACAGCCTTGGCGGAGTCCAACCCTCACTGGAAATGTGTTCGACTTACTGCCGGCAATGCGGACCAAGCTCTGGCACTGATCGTACAGGGAACGGACTGCCACAATAAGATAGTCCGATACCCCATACTCTCTGAGCACTCCCCACAGGACTTCCCGAGGGACACGGTCGAATGCCTTCTCCAAGTCCACAAAGCACATGTAGACTGGTTGGGCAAACTCCCATGCACACTCAAGAACCCTGCCGAGAGTATAGAGCTGGTCCACAGTTCCACGACCAGGACGAAAACCACACTGTTCCTCCTGAATCCGAGGTTCGACTATCCGGCGAAGCCTCCTCTCCAGTACACCTGAATAAACCTTACCGGGAAGGCTGAGGAGTGTGATCCCACGATAGTTGGAACACACCCTCCGGTCCCCCTTCTTAAAGAGAGGAACCACCACCCCGGTCTGCCAATCCAGAGGTACCGCCTCCGATGTCCACGCGATGCTGCAAAGTCTTGTCAACCAAGACAGCCCCACAGCATCCAGAGCCTTAAGGAACTCCGGGCGGATTTCGTCCACCCCTGGGGCCTTGCCACCGAGGAGCTTTTTAACTACCTCAGCGACCTCAGCCCCAGAAATAGGAGAGTCCACCACAGATTCCCCAGGCACTGCTTCCTCATAGGAAGACGTGTTGGTGGGATTGAGGATGTCTTCGAAGTATTCCTTCCACCTATCCACAACATCCGCAGTTGAGGTCAGCAGAACACCATCGATACCGTCGATCATAATATTTTATTAGAGCGTATCAAAACACGAATTGGTATGTCAGACTCAGCCCTGTCATGGTTTAACTCTTATCTTACTGATGGGATGCAGTGCGTCTCCCATAACAATGTGACCTCGGACTATGTTAAGGTAACGTGTGGAGTTCCCCAGGGTTCCCCTGTACTCTTCAGCATCTACATGCTGCCGCTAGGTGACATCATACGCAAATACAGTATTAGCTTTCACTGTTATGCTGATGACACCCAACTCTACATGCCCCTAAAGCTGACCAACACGCCGGACTGTAGTCAGTTGGAAGCGTGTCTTAATTAAATTAAACAATGGATGTCCGCTAACTTTTTGCAACTTAATGCCAAAAAAACGGAAATGCTGATTATCGGTCCTGCTAGACACCGACCTCTATTTAATAATACAACTTTAACATTTGACGACCAAATAATAAAACAAGGTGACTCTGTAAAAAATCTGGGTATTATCTTCGACCCAACTCTCTCCTTTGAGTCACACATTAAAAGCGTTACTAAAACGGCCTTCTTTCATCTCCGTAATATCGCAAAAATTCGCTCCATTCTGTCCACTAAAGACGCTGAGATCATTATCCATGCGTTTGTTACGTCTCGTCTCGATTACTGTAACGTATTATTTTCGGGTCTCCCCATGTCTAGCATTAAAAGATTACAGCTGGTACAAAATGCGGCTGCTAGACTTTTGACAAGAACAAGAAAGTTTGATCATATTACGCCTGTACTGGCTCACCTGCACTGGCTTCCTGTGCACTTAAGATGTGACTTTAAGGTTTTACTACTTACGTATAAAATACTACACGGTCTAGCTCTATCCTATCTTGCCGATTGTATTGTACCATATGTCCCGGCAAGAAATCTGCGTTCAAAAGACTCCGGCTTATTAGTGATTCCTAGAGCCCAAAAAAAGTCTGCGGGCTATAGAGCGTTTTCCGTTCGGGCTCCAGTACTCTGGAATGCCCTCCCGGTAACAGTTCGAGATGCTACCTCAGTAGAAGCATTTAAGTCTCACCTTAAAACTCATCTGTATACTCTAGCCTTTAAATAGACCTCCTTTTTAGACCAGTTGATCTGCCGCTTCTTTTCTTTCTCCTATGTCCCCCCCTCCCTTGTGGAGGGGGTCCGGTCCGATGACCATGGATGAAGTACTGGCTGTCCAGAGTCGAGGCCCAGGATGGACCGCTCTTCGGGACCCAGGATGGACCGCTCGCCTGTATCGGTTGGGGACATCTCTACGCTGCTGATCCGCTTGAGATGGTTTCCTGTGGACGGGACTCTCGCTGCTGTCTTGGATCCGCTTGAACTTAACTCTCGCGGCTGTGTTGGAGCCACTATGGATTGAACTTTCACAGTATCATGTTAGACCCGCTCGACATCCATTGCTTTCGGTCCCCTAGAGAGGGGGGGTCGCCCACATCTGAGGTCCTCTCCAAGGTTTCTCATAGTCAGCATTGTCACTGGCGTCCCACTGGATGTGAATTCTCTCTGCCCACTGGGTGTGAGTTTTCTTTGCCCTTTTGTGGGTTCCTCCGAGGATGTTGGAGTCGTAATGATTTGTGCAGTCCTTTGAGACATTTGTGATTTGGGGCTATATAAATAAACATTGATTGATTGATTGACTGTTAAAAATCCTGGCATAATAACCCAAAAATAAAGACAATTTCATATGGTTTTCTTTGCTTGAAAATAGACAAAACACATTCTGAAAATGTTCAAATCATAATGTGATGTAACAGGTTACATCAATCCGTAGCATTTTCTATACTATCTATCACTAATAAGCAGCGTAAGTACTACTATGCGGGACTATATGACTCTCTCCTCAAGGTGAAGCACCCTTGCCTTGCATACCTGGGGGAGACAACCCCCCAGGAGTGGCGACCCGAGTACATATCTAGCTATTGAAACGATGACAAGCACAACTACCAGCACCACGGTTCAACCTCAAGCTCGACCCTTCTCCCCCCCTCCTGGGACGGATGACAGCATAGCCCCTAACCCCACGGGAAGGGTTGCGCCCGATAAAACGAGAAGGCTTGAAATTACATTTGTCAAGTGCGGAAGGCCTGTAATACTCATCACCTTCAACACCTGTACACTGTCCAAGCCAGGTCGCATCGAAGAACTCATTGATCGTGCGATTGCCTGCTACATTGACGTGATCTGTATCCAGGAGCATAGATCCCACCACCCAGTGATCAAATAAAGCACCACAAACATCTGGGCTACGAATCGATCACATGCTCAGCGTACAAAAACAATGTTAAGTTGGCATAATACTCTCCCCCAAGCCCAGCTCAAATATAGTCCAAGCTAAGAAGATCTCTAATCGAATCGTGATTATTGAGCTTTCACTCAAATCCTGTGACTTACGTTATTTGTTGCTACAGTCCACAAAATGCAAGATCTGAAGACGAAGTTGACGAATTGTAGTCAATTTGTTTGTGCTCATTCTGTGCGGTGATTTTAATCCTAAAATTGCTAAAACTTTTATCTTACAACACAAACCGCAACGGCGAAAAGTTGCTTGACCTCGCAAACAAATTAAATCTTACTGTGACAAACACCCGCTTTATGAATCTTACTAACAGATTGTGGAACTTTCAATACCATAATTGGTATCGTGCACAGCTAGACTATAACTTGATAACTTGAGAAACTGTCGAACATACTCTTCATTTTGCACCCTGCAATCTGATCCTAGAATCGTCTCTGCCTCGGTTCCTGGATCATGGATTCCGGTAATGACTTCCGTACCGGGAAAGCCCTAGCCTCAAAAGCATGTAATAAAATGGTCAACATATGGCATTCCAACCTGCCTAATTCAATTAAGCTAGACCTCTTCAGGTCTAGCATCAAGACCTGGGCCCTCAATGCGCGCCTTCACAAACGCCTCGACAGTTGTTATACCAACCAGCTTCGGAGGGTTCCAGGCTTGTCGTGGCAGTCCCATACCACCTCGGAGCATATATACGGCAACCTACCTCGAGCAAGCACCCGTCTGAGCCAAATGCTTCCATGCCAAGACGGAGCTGATATCACAGCTCCTCATTTGGAAACAATCTACCAGGGGTCGCCTCAGCTACCTCAATGTAATCGCACGGGTCACCGGGATCCTTCTTTCAGAGCTGGGCTCTGCCATGGGCGGAGGGTTGTGCAAGGTCGCTCGGCTATGGCTGCGCATTGATGATGATGATGATGAAGATGAAGTAGTCTCCAAAGACTGAAATGTTAAAGGGGAACAATATTACAATTTCAGAAGGCTTAAAACCAATAAAAATCAGTTCCCAGTGGCTTATTTTATTTTTCAAAGTTTTTTTCAAAATTTTACCCATCACGCAATATCCTGAAAAACAGCTTCAAAGTGCCTGATTTTCACCATCACTATATCCACCCGTCCATTTTCCTGTGACGTCACTGCATGATGTCAATACAAACAAACATGGCGGAAAGAACAGAAAGATATAGCGACATTAGCTGGGATTCAGACTCGGATTTCAGCGGCTTAAGCGATTCAACAGATTATGCATGTATTGAAACGGATGGTTGGAGTGTGGAAGCAGATAGCGAAAACGAAATTGAAGGAGAAACTGAAGCTATTGAGCCATATCACGACAGACAGCGGCAACGTGGACGAATTCGGCGATCGCCTTCTAACCAACGATTGCATCTTTTGACCACTGGTGCAACTTGAATCCGTCGATTGGTATGTGTTTGTTTGGCATTAAATGTGGGTGGAGGGAAAGGCTGGATGCAAATATAGCTACAAATGAGGCATAATGTGAAGTGAATTATATTTATATAGCGCTTTTCTCTAGTGACTCAAAACGCTTTACATAATGAAACCCAATATCTAAGTTACATTTTTTTATTTTTTTTTTAAACCAGTGTGGGTGGTACTGGGAGCAGGTGGGTAAAGTGTCTTGCCCAAGGGCACAACGGCAGTGACCAGGATGGCGGAAGCGGGAATCGAACCTGCAACCCTCAAGTTGCTGAAACGGCCGCTCTACCAACCGAGCTGTACCGCCCCTGATGCAATATGTACATACAGCTAGCCTAAATAGCATGTTAGTATCGATTAGCTTGCAGTCATGCCGTGAGCAAATATGCCTGATTAGCACATAAGTCAATGACATCAACAAAACTTACCTTTGGGATTTCGTTGACTTTATCGTTGGAAATGCATCTGCTTTGAGTGTCGCAGGATATCCACACATCTCTGTGCCATCTCTGTCGTAGCATCGCTATCGTCGGAAAGTGCAGAACAAACGAGGGACTTTCGCATCTTTTGACCACTGGTGCAACTTGAATCCGTCGATTGGTATGTGTTTGTTTGGCATTAAATGCTGGTGGAGGGAAAGGCTGACTGCAAATATAGCTACAAATGAGGCATAATAATGCAATATGCACATACAGCTAGCCTAAATAGCATGTTAACATCGATTAGTAATGTTCCCGTTTAACAGGACACAGAGCTCCGCCCCCTCTGAAGTCATGCTCATGCAGAAGGGGATACATAAAATTGTGATCGTGACATCCAGTGGACATTTTTAGAACAGCAGTTTCTATCATTCTAATAATTGGCTCATTTGCATACTTGGCAAGCTCATCTGGCTGGCCGGATAAAAGCTTCACTCAGGCCTGATCCGGCCCACATGGCGAATGTTTGCCACTCCTGCTCTAAAGATTAGGATGAAAATCTTAAACTCATCATTAGTATCAAAGCTGCTCACACGGTCACTAAAGTGGGCACTATGTTTGACAGATCAACTTAATTTGTATTATATTTATCCATGACAGCATTTTTGTTGTAAATTGTGAGGTGTGTCTGTTAAAATCATGGTTGTTTTTACAAATGATGACAGAGGTGAACAGGAGCATGTATTGTCTTTGTGTGATGACATAAATGAGGTGTGGTTGTATTGTATATTAAGTATGTGTCCACGAAAGGCCATTTTATGACTTTTCTTAATTTGATTACATGCTATGGTATGATTTTATTATCATTTTAATGCATGATTTTTGTATCCCTTTAATTTAGTTAGCCAGGGACTGCAGATGGAAATTAGCTATTTAGCTATAATCTTGTACAGAACATATCTGTCTTTGATCTTAATGTTTCTGTGCATTGTCCCCTTCAAATAAAGACTAAATGTGACAGTCTCAAACAGTCATCTTGCGGGTTCCCAGGACCACCAAGGAAGGACATGACTTTGAGCAGTTTGACTTTGTTTATTTTTCAATTAACACCTCAGTCCAGGTCGCCTTTCCACTCCTCTTTTCCGATCGCTCGTCGTCTGTCTTCGGCTCTCGTCCTCTCTCGCTTTGCGTCAGCTGCACTCCTGCTTCTTCCAGTCTCTCTGCCCCTCTCCCCGACGTTCACGGCTGCCGTCCTTTTAACCAGTGCGAGAGGATTGCATGATTGTCCCCAGGTGCGTGATTTACGCACCTGATCTTGATTGAGGCTTCGCTCCCGGTGCGCCCCGCCTCGCCGTCTTCTTGGGCCGGGCTCCAGCGTGCTCTGCCTGTCTGTCGGACCGTTGGCTTAGCCTCTCCACACTAAACTATAGTACTATGGAGGCTGGCATGTAGGACATTATTTCCTGTGTGTGTATGGAACAGGACATTTTCACAAATGTCAACAATTTAAAGGTTGCAGGAATCACTTTTAAGGTGTGTTTGTATAAATGAAGGGAATTGGACGACGGTCTGGGAAGGCGTTTACCCGAAAGTCTTCATGTGTCAGCTGGAAGTACCCTGACTGCTCTGAAGGGAAACTGATAAGATTGTGAGATTATACGCTGGTGCGGGACTGAGCAAAACTTGACTTTTCTAAAGCATGCGTTTGTCTTCTCCTGTCCCGCAGATCATCTTCTCCATGAGCCAGAGGAAGAACCACAGCCCACCCACGTTAAAGAGGAGGAACCACAGCCCCCCCACATTGAAGAGGAAGAAGCGGTACCACAACTCCAACACGCTAAAGAGGAAGAACAGGAGCCATGGCCCTCCCATATTAAAGACGAGGCAGCTGAACACAACGTCAGTCAGGAGGGAGAGCATACTGAAGGACTGGAGGAGTCCCCAGGTACTGGTGTCCCTGTGAAGAGTGAAGGTGAGGAGAGGGGAGGGGCGGAGCCTCCAACACAACACATGACAACACAAGATGAGGGAGACCACTGTGGAGGATCACAAGCAGACAATGTCTTAGCTCCGCTATCAGATAGCGAGGACACAACGTCACACTCTCCTGACACTTATGAGGAAGACTCTAAAAATGACAACACTCCCTTGAAAAGTTTTGGCCTCAAAAAGTCTCTCAACAGAAAGTCTCTAAACAGACGTATCAAAAATGACACTGGAGAGAAATATTTTCCGTGCTCAGTGTGTGGTAAAAGATTCTGTATAAAAGGAGACCTGATAAAACACGAAAGAGTACATACTCAAGAGAAACCGTTTTCCTGTTCAGTGTGCGGGGCAACTTTTGTTCGAAAGGGCAGTTTAAAAACCCACATGAGAATACACGCCGTAGAGAAACCGTTTTTGTGTTCCGTGTGCGACTCGGGTTTTACTCAAAGGCAAAATTTGATAAACCACATGAGAACACACACCGGAGAGAAACCTTTCTCATGTCCCGTGTGTAAATCAAGTTTTATACAAAGCCAAAACTTGAAAAAACACATGACGGTGCACACGGGGGAAAAACCGTTTGCCTGTTCAATCTGCGGCGTGTGTTTTTCAAGGAAAGAAAGTTGGACCATTCACATGAGAAGACACACGGGAGAAAAACCTTTTTCGTGCTCCGTGTGCGACTCGAGTTTTGTCCGAAGCCACGAGTTGAAAATCCACATGTGTGTGCACTCTGACGAGAAAGCTTTTTCCTGTTCAATCTGTGGCGTAAGTTTTTCAAGGCCGTACTGTTTGATCGAACACAGGAGAACACACACCGGGGAAAGACCTTTTTCGTGTTCGGTGTGCGGCTCGAGCTTTGGTCAACATCGGGGTTTGAAAAAACACATGGAAATTCACACCAGGGAAAAGGTGCATAGTTGCAGCGTGTGTGATGAAAGGTTCTCTTTTAAGTACCAACTTAAGAAACACAAGTGTGATGGTGAGAACAGCGGCAGTAAAATAGAAAAGCTCTCCGCAAACCCTCACCAGGCCTAAACCCCCAGTCGTACAGAATCTTTCAAAAGAAGACTGAATCAAAACACATAAATATAATCACTCGTTCCTTATCCCGTTGCTGACATGTCCTTAACTTTTTGATGAAATCTGACCACATTTTTTCTGTTTTGTTACGGACTACCTGACGATTACACAAACCCCAAATTACTTTGACATCACATGGATAGAGATAAGACCTTCTGGAGGAACTTTATGTGGTCAAATGAAACAAAAATGGAGCTGTTTGGCCACAATACCCAGAAACATGTTTGGAGGCCTTTAATCCCAGGAACACCACGCCTACGGTCAAGCATGGTGTTGGTATTAGATGATTATACAAACCCCAAATCACTTTTATTTACTTTTCAATTACTTCAATGTAAATATGTTTCTTAGTTACACATCCGAGCAAACAAGGTCCACACAAATGTTTATATTTGTTATTCTATATTTTTTATTGTGTACTAGTACATCAATGTGTACTTCTGCTAATATTTAAGAAGTGATGATGATGTTATGGTTCAGTTTGCCAAAACAAGTCTCCACCATGGTGGTGCCAGCGGTCCTACCACTTGTAAGAGACATTTTTGTTTGTACCAGCTATTTTGAAACCAGCGCTTATCCTTTAATAAAATGTCTGTTTTTCATGACTAATGCCCTAATTCATTCAGCCGTTTGGTGCCGGGACCCGGATTGGCTGACTCCAAGTTCTTGAAATGTGTTTTTTAGGGACCGAATGTCCCTTTGGGACAGAGGACCCTATTGTATTTCTAAGGTTTTATTATTGTTATACCGCCACCTCTTTGAGCTGTAATTTGACCCCCTTAACATGCTTCAAAACTCACCAAATTTGACACACAAAACAGGACTGGTGAAAATTGCGACCTAATCAAAAAACCAAAAACTCAAAATTGCGCTCTCGCGCCCCCTAGGAAAAAACACAGACAAAACTGCTTGTAACTCCCGTTAGGAAGAGACATTAAACAAAAACCTCTATGTAGGTCTGACTTAGACCTAGATTTCATACACTGACTTCCTTCAGCAAAAATCAACAGGAAGTTGGCAAAAACCCCTTCAAAACAAAAGTTTCGTAAAAACACTCACCTTTGTCTCTTTGAGCTGTAATTTGAACCCCTTAACTTGCTTCAAAACTCACCAAACTTGACACACACATCAGGACCCGTGAAAATTGCGATCTAATAAAAAAACCAAACCCCAAAACTCAAAATTGCGCTCTAGCGCCCCCTAGACACTGACAAAACTGCTCTTGGGAAGAAAACACAGACAAAACTGCTTGTAACTTCCGGTAGGAATGTCGTAGGGACATGAAACACAAACTTCTATGTAGGTCTCACTTAGACCTAAATTTCATTAATTGACATCCTTCAGCAAAAATCCACAGGAAGTTGGCAATTACACCTACAAAACAAAAGTTTGGAAAAACCCGTCACCTTTTTTCAAACATTATCTCCTCTGAACGCGTTTGTTGTGTCGGCTTCAAACTCGCACAGGAGAAAGTATGAACCCTTCTGATTAAAAGTTGCGCAAAGAGTTTTTCTAACTGCTTCGGGTTTGATTTTACGAGCCTTCAAAGAACCGCTGTGCTGATGCTGCTGTCGTCTCAAGATGGCCGCTTAAAAGCAGGAAGCACCAGCGTGACCACACAATGCAGAGAAGGTAGGTACTGTGCGGGTAAAGCTATGTTGGCTGGGTGAAAGAAGGAGGCACCAGTTTGACTCCAGGATGCAGGGAAGGTAGGTAATGTGCAGGTAAAGATATGTTGTCTGGGTGATGGCAGGAAACACCAGCGTGTATGGGTGACCGAAAGAAACACCAGTGTCACCCCAGGATGCAGGGAAGGTAGGTAATGTGCAGGTAAAGATATGTTAAATGGTTAAAGGCAGGAAACACCAGCAAAAGTCGGTCCCGTCCATCGCTGCTTGCAGCTTTAATTTCAAATATTTTTATTGAAATAAAATATTTTTCCTAGTGGAGACAATTTTAAAAATATTCAATGGAACATTTAAAAAGTCTGGGTTTACCCTAAAGGTAATTGATCGTGGCGCAACGCCACAGCAAATTTAAAGCCCCCACACCTTAAAAATAATTTGTTTTTATTTACATGAAAATAAATACAGGTAATATGATGTATTGTACTATCTATAGCAGGGGTCTCAGACATTATTTTGCGCCCCCCCCTCAATATGAAAATGTTATGTTAGCGCGGCCCGCGAGTTTTATATGAATGACGCTTGACAGCGTTGTGTTATTTGGCTCTTTCAACGTTCTGGGTTGCCTACCCCTGCGTTAGTGGAAAAGCGGAAAATGAGTGGAAGCGACAGACGTTGCCATGGAGACGAACGTTTTTCCTACGTGCCTGGCTGCAGTCACACCACAACACCAAACCGTTATTTGTTTTTATTGTATGATTTTCATTGCCTCACATGATGAACACTACATATACGAACCCCGTTTCCATATGAGTTGGGAAATTGTGTTAGATGTAAATATAAACGGAATACAATGATTTGCAAATCCTTTTCAACCCATATTCAATTGAATGCACTACAAAGACAAGATATTCAATGTTCAAACTCAAACTTTTTTTAATTTAGTAAATAATAATTAAGTTCGAATTTCACGGCTGCAACACTTGCCAAAGTAGTTGGGAAAGGGCATGTTCACCACTGTGTTACATCACCTTTTCTTTTAACAACACTCAATAAACGTTTGAGAACTGAGGAAACTAATTGTTGAAGCTTTGAAAGTGGAATTCTTTCCCATTCTTGTTTTATGTAGAGCTTCAGTCCTTCAACAGTCTGTGGTCTCCGCTGTCCTATTTTACGCTTCATAATGCGCTATACATTTTCCATGGGAGACAGGTCTGGACTGTAGGCGGGCCAGGAAAGTACCCGCACTCTTTTTGTACGAAACCACGCTGTTGTAACACGTACTGAATGTGGCTTTGCATTGTCTTGCTGATATAAGCAGGGGCGTCCATGAAAAAGACGGCGCTTAGATGGCAGCATATGTTGTTCCAAAACCTGTATGTACCTTTCAGCATTAATGGTGCCTTCACAGATGTGCAAGTTACCCATGTCTTGGGCACTAATGCACGCCCATACCATCACAGATACGATAACAGTCTGGATGGTTCACTTTCCCTTTTGTCCAGATGACTTGTCGAATATTTCCAAAAAAGAATTTGAAATGTGGACTCGTCAGAACTCTTTTCCACTTTGCATCAGTCCGTCTTGGATGATCCCGGGCCCAGAGAATCCGGCGGTGTTTCTGGATGTTGTTGATAAATGGCTTTTGCTTTGCATAATAGAGCTCTAACTTGCACTTACAGATGTAGCGACGAGCTGTATTTGGCGACAGTGGTTTTCTGAAGTGTTCCTGAGCCCATGTGATGATATCCTTTAGAGATTGATGTCGGTTTTTGATACAGTGCCGTCTGAGGGATCGAAGGTCACGGTCATTCTATTTTGGTTTCCGGCCATGCCGCTTACGTGGAGTGATTTTTCCAGATTCTCTGAACCTTTTGATGATATTATGGAGCGTAGATGTTCCATCCATCCATTTCTACCGCTTATTCCCTTTCGGGGTCGCGGGGGGCGCTGGCGCCTATCTCAGCTACAATCGGGCGGAAGGTGTTGAAATCCCTAAATGTGTTGCAATTGCACTTTGAGAAAGGTTGTTCTTAAACTGTTTGACTATTTGCTCACGCAGTTGTGGACAAAGGGGTGTACCTCGCCCCATCCTTTCTTGTGAAAGACTGAGCATTTTTTGGGAAGCTGTTTTTATACCCAATCATGGCACCCACCTGTTCCCAATTAGTCTGCACACCTGTGGGATGTTCCAAATAAGTGTTTGATGAGCATTCCTCAACTTTATCAGTATTTATTGCCACATTTCCCAACTTCTTTGTCACGTGTTGCTGGCATCAGATTCTAAAGTTAATGATTATTTGCCAAAAAAAAAAAATGTTTGAGTTTAAACATCAAATATGTTGTCTTTGTAGCACATTCAACTGAATATGGCTTGAAAATTAAATGCATTTAGACCACCCAAAAAAAACCTATTTTGGTGGTTTCTGTTTTTTTTTGTGTTTGTAGTTGGCGGGGTGGGGGTGGAGGGATTGGGGTTTAGAACTACTGCTCTCTTGCCTCATTGTTTTGACTGCCACCATATATATATATATATATATATATATATATAGATTGGCAACACTAAATTGGCCCTAGTGTGTGAATGTGAGTGTCAATGTTGTCTATCTGTGTTGGCCCTGCGAGGAGGTGGCGACTTGTCCAGGGTGTATCCCGCCTTCCGCCCGATTTTAGCTGAGATAGGCGCCAGCGACCCCAAAAGGGAATAAGCGGTAGGAAATGGATGGATGGATATATATAATGTGCCGTAATGACCCATCGTTCCTCCGACGCTCTCGCGCATTTCACATCTCGCGAGAACGGCAACGCTGCCTTGTGACGTCATTTGGAAGCACGTCGACGGAGAAAAGAAGGGAGCCGAACGCTAATAAGTCAGTCTTGTTACTTTTTCTCCAGTTTGTAAATATTCACGTCGTATAAAATACATCTTTGAGGCTTTATTTAGGGATAAGATCTTCTCGGTGCGCGAGAAGCATTTTGCCGCGTTTCGTGCTGACTTAGCTTAGCTCGCTAGTTAGCTTAGCTTGTTAGCTGCTAACAAAGACGCAGAAGTTGTCAACACATCGCTAAATAGAGATTAAGTGTGAGTGTCAAAGTGTTGGCATTGTGTGAAAATGAGTAAATTACACATGTTGAGAGAGTTGGTGGATCAGCGACTAACTGCTGCCGCCCAAGAAATATTTGTAGTGTTAGAAAGAACGATAGCAGAATACGAGGCGGAACTTTCTAGAACAAAGGAGGAGAATAATCAACTACTGGACGCTGTCTTCAAGAAACATCAAGTTGTGCTGCACAGAACAGGTTTGTTGACTTCTTTACTAACTTTATGACATTTGGAATATAAAGCGTGCTCACAATGACAGACAACAAAGTGTCGGTTTGCAAAAAAACAATCGACTAGCTTGTTACTGTAGCCGAGTGTCCTGGGTTCGCATAATTTGGGTACTGATAAAATAAAATAATAAAAGGGAGTCATGACAGCAGGTCCGGTCTCCACCACTTTATTGTTCCCTTCTTTACACCTGTCTCCATACCCATCTATCACCTTCTTCAACAACCCGCCTTTATATAGACCTCTTACGTCACAGCCTTACGGCAACACTGGAGGGACACCCTGAACTGTTTGTTACATACGTCCCCCCCTCAATTAGAAACGTCCCCGTTTCATCACAAACAAAATAGGTAACAAACAAGGGGAAATAGAACAGAGAAAAGAAAAAAAAATTCAAAATTCACAATAAATCAACAATATATATTTTTACACCGTATTGCATAGGCTAACACACTGGCCCCTCAAAACATGCAAAAACTCCCAGATGCGAAGGATGTCACTCCAATCGCCCCATTTTTAAGATAGTTCAATTATGTGGAGGAGGTCGCCCCCTGCGAGATAGTCCGATGGTGCGCAGGAGGTCGCTCCAGTGACCCCCTGCAAGATAGTCCGTTTGTGAGATAGTTCGTTTATGACGCTCCATCATGCCATCCGACTTGGGGTTATAGGCAGTGGTGCACGTCCTTTTTTTTTTCAAGCAACATACAGAGTCTAATTGAAGGGGAAACACCCTGGGGCCCTCACGGCCCCCATGGGAACCTCCGGGCCACATCCAGAACGTCCATGACCACCCTCCGGGTGGGCCGACAAACCTGGGACCCGCCCACGGGGACGTTAAGGGCACCGACGGGTCCGACACGCTCTGTACTTCTCACGCCACCGTCGGCGGTCTCTCAGCGCGAAGGGCCAGCAGCAAGACCGCGGCAACGCCTCCGCAACCAGCCGGGCCACGCCCGCAGCAAACACCTCCACGCTCTCTCCCGGAGCACGCACACTCGCCGACAGGTTGGCCCCGAACCGGTCCATTGTCTTTGTTTAAAAGCTGCTCCCAGTCTCCCACGGGACGAGTTGGGAGGATCCGAAAATCCTCACCAGCTCCTGGTTGCAGTCGGCTCCCTCCGTCGGTGAAAGGAGCGGTTACACAAAAAAAAAAGTCCACTTTCGACATCCATGCCGTGTGAGTGTCCGTCAAACAGCGCCTCCGGGCTTAAAAAGAGTCGTGGTCACCACACCACGTGTCCGCAAAATGGCCGGAAAGCTTAGCAGCTAACTGGAAACTCACGTGTCCCGTGTAAAACTTTCTTCTTTTTTTTCAACACAGCAGTTAAAATAATCCCACCGCTGCCACCAATGTAGCCAAGTGTCCTGGGTTCGCATAATTTGGGTACTGATAAAATAAAATAATAAAAGGGAGTCATGACAGCAGGTCCGGTCTCCACCACTTTATTGTTCCCTTCTTTACACCTATCTCCATACCCATCTATCACCTTCTTCAACAACCCGCCTTTATATAGACCTCTTACGTCACAGCCTTACGGCAACACTGGAGGGACACCCTGAACTGTTTGTTACATTACCATTACTGGTTTAACAGAACACACACATATATATCTATATCCATCCATTCATCTTCCACTTATCCGTGGTCGGGTCGCGGGAGCAGCAGCCTAAGCAGAGAAGCCCAGACTTCCCTCTCCCCAGCCACTTGGTCCAGCTCCTCCCAAGGGATCCCGAGGC
>NC_084638.1:24943974-25011474 GCF_033978795.1 Nerophis ophidion | reverse complement strand
TGTCACTATCATAAAGTGTAGTGTCACTATCATAAAATGTAGTGTCACCATCACAATAGTGTAGTGTCGCCATCACAATAGTGTAGTGTCACTATCACAGTGTAATGTCACTATCACAAAGTTTAGTTCCACTCTCACAAAAGTGTAGTGTCACTCTCATAAATTTTACTGTCACTATCATAAAGTTTACTGTCACTATCACAAGGTGTACTGTGACTATCATAAAGTGTAGTGTCACTATCACAAAATGTAGCTTCACTATCATAAAGTGTAATTTCACTAATGACTACTAAGTGTAGTGTCACCATCATAAAGTGTAGTGTCACTATCACAAAGTGTAGGGTCACTATCACAAAGTGTAATGTCACTATCATAAAGTGTAAAGTAAACTATCATAAAGTGGAGTGTCACTATCATAGTGTAATGCCACAATTATAAAGTGTACTGTCACTATCATTAACTGTTGGTTCACTATCATAAAGTGTAATTTCACTAATGACTATTAACTGTAGTGTCACCATCATAAAGTGTAGTGTCACTATCACAAAGTGTAGTGTCACTATCACAAAGTGTAGGGTCACTATCACAAAGTGTAGGGTCACTATCACAAAGTGTAATGTCACTATCATATAGTGTGAAGTCACTATCATAAAGTGGAGTGTCACTATCATTTAGTGTAATGTCACAATTATAAAGTGTACTGTCACTATCATTAAGTGTAGGTTCACTATTATAAAGTGTAATGTCACTAATGACTATTAAGTGTAGTGTCACCATCAATAATTGTAGTGTCACTATCATAAAGTGTAATGTCAATATCATAAAGTGTACTGTCACAATCATAAAGTGTAATGTCACAATCATAAAGTGTAATGTCACATCATAAAGTTTAGTGTCACTATCATAAAGTTTAGTGTCACTATCATAAAGTTTAGTGTCACAATCACAAAGTGTATTGTCACTATCAATAAGTGTAGTTTCACTATCATAAAGTGTAATGTCACTATCATAAAGTTTAGTGTCACTATCATCAAATGTAGTTTCACTATCCTCAAGTGTAGTGTCACGATCATAAAGTGTAATGTCACTATCAGTGAGTGTAGTGTCACTATCATCAAGTTTAGTTTCACTATCATAAAGTTTAGAGTGACTATTAAAGGGGAACATTATCACAATTTCAGAAGGGTTAAAACCAATAAAAATCAGTTCCCAGTGGCTTTTTTTTTTTTTTTGAAGTTTTTTTCAAAATTTTACCCTTCACGCAATATCCTGAAAAACGACTTCAAAGTGCCTGATTGTCACCATCGTTATATCCACCCGTCTATTGTCCTGTGATGTCACAGCGTGAAGCCACCAAAAACAAACATGGCGGATAGAACAGAAACGTATAGCGACATTAGCTGGGATTCAGACTCGGATTTCAGCGGTTTAAGCGATTCAACAGATTACGCATGTATTGAAACGGATGGTTGGAGTGTGGAGGCAGGTACCAAAAACGAAATTGAGGAAGAAACTGAAGCTATTGAGCCATATCACGACAGACAGCAGCAACAGGGACGAATTCGGCGATCGCTTTCTAACCAACGATTGCATCTTTTGACCACTGGTGCAACTTGAATCCGTCGATTGGTAAGTGTTTGTTTGGCCTTAAATGTGGGTGGAGGGAAAGGCTGGATGCAAATATAGCTACAAATGTACATACAGCTAGCCTAAATAGCATGTTAGCATCGATTAGCTTGCAGTCATGCCGTGAGCAAATATGTCTGATTAGCACATAAGTCAGTAACATCAACAAAACTCACCTTTGTGATTTCGTTGACTTTATCGTTGGAAATGTATCTGCTTTGAGTGTCGCAGGATATCCACACATCTCTGTTGTAGCATTGCTATCGTCGGTAAAGTGTGCAGAACAAACGAGGGACTTTCGCATCTTTTGACCACTGGTGCAACTTGAATCCTTCGATTGGTATGTGTTTGTTTGGCATTAAATGTGGGTGGAGGGAAAAGCTGGATGCAAATATAGCTACAAATGAGGCATAATGATGCAATATGTATACACAGCTAGCCTAAATAGCATGTTAGCATCGATTAGCATGCCGTGACCATTTATATGTCTGATTAGCACACTCCACGTAAGTCAACTTGAATCCGACCCTGATCGTGTTGTTACACCCTCCGACAACACACCGACGAGGCATGATGTCTCCAAGGTACGGAAAACAGTCGAAAAAACGGAAAATATCAGAGCTGATTTGATTTGGTGTGTGTAATGTGTTTGAGAAAGGATGTAAGGATACCATCATGAAAAAGCACATTTAATAAAAAAAACGTTATTATAGTCTTACCTTGACTTATAAATGAAGTCCATGCCAGCTCCATCTGATCAAAAGCATCGATAACTTGTTTGTAGAAGTCTTCCTTATCTTTCTTCAGTTTTAAAAGTCTCTCTGTCTCGATGGAGATCCTCCTTTATTACCTCCTCCAGCACATATCATGTCACTCATTTCACTTCTTCTGCAGCCGAGTAGTCGCAAGAAGGATCACTAGCGCCCTCTACCACCAGGAGGCGGGAGTTATTTAATGACTCATATTTTACACACACAGCTACGCTATTGTGACGGTCCCAAGCCGTCGTCTTGCGGGTTCCCAGGACCACCAAGGAAGGACATGGCTTGAGCAGTTTGACTTTGTTTATTTTTCAATAAAACCTCAGTCCAGGCCGCTATTGAAAATGACGACAGGGGAAGTGTCACTCGTGACGTCATGAGTTTGACCCGGCTGTAATACTAAAAGCGTGCGCTAATTATTTTGCGAAGCAAGATTGACCCGGCAGTAATTCAAGGCAGGCGCATACTATATGCCCTGCGGCAATTCAAGGAAATATGGTAATCCTCCTTTTTCATTGTCCCATTCACTCTCTGTAAAGCACCAGTTCCATTGGCAGCAAAACAGGCCCACAGCATAATACTACTACCACCATGCTTGACGGTAGGAATGGTGTCCCTGGGATTAAAAGCCTCACTTTTTCTCCTCCATATATATTGTTGGGTATTGTGGACTTTATGCTGTGCTCAGTGCGCCCTGGCCTTTTCCCTGCCGACCACTGAGGGACCTGTTTTTATTTGTAATTCATGGTGTGTACTTCTGCCCCATCGCCTTTTGTTGTTTTTTATAATTCTACCTTGCCTCCCGTCTCTGCATCCTGGGGTCACCTTCTTGATCGGTTCTTAACAAAAACTGTCCCAGAGCATAATACTACCACTACCATGCTTGACGGTAGGGATGGTGTTCCTGGTCCAAACATATTGCTTGGTATTGTGGCCAGACAGTTCCGCTTTTGTTTCATCTGACATCACATGGACAAAGATCCGACCTTCTGAAAGAAAGTTCTGTGGACAGAATTATGTTCCTTACAAGTGTATGTAAACTTTTGATCGCGACTGTATGTTGGTGCCGGACAATGTCTCATGTGACTGAGCAAAACTGGCCTTCTCTAAAGCACGCGTTTGTCTTCTCGTGTCCCGCAGACGTCGCTGATGAACATCTTGTCCACCTGCGGGAGGAAGAACCACCACCCTTGTGCATAAAAGAGGAAGAAGAGGTACCACAGCCCCCGAACATTAAAGAGGAAGTGGAGGAACACGGCATCAGTCAGGAGGGAGAACATATTGAAGGACGGGCGGAGTCCCCAGCGACTGGTGTCCCTGTGAAGGGTGAAGATGACGAGGTCAAAGGTGAAAGTGAGGAGAAGAGAGAGGCGGAGCCTCCAACTCAACACATGACAACAGAAGCCGATGGAGACCACTGTGGAGGATCACAAGCAGACAAGATCTCATCTCCACCATCAGATAGTGAAGACACCACGCCACACTCTTCTAAAACTGATGGTGAGGACACGTCTTACTCTCCTGACACTGATGATGAAGACTCTACAGACGACAAGACATGGGACCCGGACAGCCCTCCCTGGAAATGTCCTCACTGTGACAAAAGTTTTGGCCTCAAAAAGTCCCTAAACAGACACATGAAAAATCACACCGGAGAGAAACTGTTCCCGTGCTCGGCGTGCAGTCAAGTATTCAGCGTAAAAGCAGACCTGATAAAACACGCCATAATACACACTCAAGAGAAACATTTATCTTGTTCATTGTGCGGCGTACTTTTCTCACGGAGAGAAACCTTGAAAAGACACATGAGAAGGCATCCTGGAGTGAAACTATTTTTCTGTTCGGTGTGTGGGGCGGGCTTTTTTAAAAAGGACACTTTGAACAAGCACATGACAACACACACGGGAGAAAAACCTTTTTCCTGCGCAACCTGCGGCAAACGTTTTTCAAGGAAGGACAGTTTGAAAGACCACACAAGGAGACACACCGGGGAAAAACCTTTTTCCTGCGCAACCTGTGGCTTATGTGTGTCCCGGAGGGACCGATTGAAAGAGCACACCAGAACGCACACCGGAGAAAAACCCTTTTCCTGTTCTGTGTGTGATTCCAATTTCAGCCGTAGGGATTATTTGAAAGTCCACATGAGAATGCACACCGGCGAAAAACCGTTCTCCTGTACAACCTGTGGTCTGAGTTTTACAAAGGGGAGCAGTTTGAAATATCACACAAGAATACACACTGGGGGGAAAGTGCTGAGTTGCAGTGTGTGCGACGAAACATTCTATCACCAGAACCAACTCCACAATCACCAGTGTGCTGGCAGTAAAATAGAAAAGCGCACCGCGTACCTCCACCAGGATCCAGATGCTGATCAGGACCAACACCGAAATGTGATCACTTGTTCCTTAACCAATTTCTGACATGTCCTGGCACTGATATTCAACCAGACTTGAGTTTTATTTTGTTATAACGCAAACTGCCTACCTTACAGTCAAAGTTCCTTTTAGTTACTTTTCACTTCAAAATCAAACTTGAAAATATGTAAAATAGTCCTGCACCTGGCAGCTGCGGTCAATCCTCCGGCAATCGGCACACCTGAAGTTGATCAGAGGTTCTGCCTTCAAAAGCCTGCACAACCTGCTTTTCCGGGCTGGAACGTAGTCTTCTGTTCAAGTACACTACCCCTTCGTTCCCAAATTTCCAGCTGTGCGCCTCGTCTCAGCCCGCCTTTCCTCTGCTTCCCTGACTGCCTCTTGGATCTCGACCTCCCGCTTGGACACAGACCTTTTTCGGCTCGCCATACTTCCTGTCTGCTCACGGGCCTCCGAGCTATGCCTTGTCCCTCCTGATCTTCCGCCTCTCGCTCAACACTACTGGTAACACTCAACAGCTAATCTCCACACCCATATATATATATATGGTTAACCCCTTAACTACTGTTACCCCAGGTGGCCCTTGGCAAAGGCCTAGTACCTTGCTGCCCCCTAGCCAGGGATACAGTGAAGACCTCAATGGTGGAGCAGGCGAAAGACGGTAGATGTATGAACCACCGTACAACCATGTGGAGTGTCACAACGGCTGCGGTGGCGGATGAAAGCTGCAGAAGAAAAGGGTCCCCCGTCGCCTTAGACTCCATGCCACTGGACCCTGACCCAGATCTGTCAGGGATCTGGTGGTGAGCGTGTGCACACCAGTCTCCCCACGTCAAACAAAGTCCCGCTCAGGCATCCTCCATAAAAGGATACCCGCCTACCAGGAGGACCGTCATACTCGCTTCAAGTGACCACCGATGATGGTATCTAATACATCATAAAGTTAAATACAATGCCCCCTTGTGGTCTGTGCTGTCTACTCCCCCCTTCACCCACACCCCTGTACACAATGCTTTTTTATGATAGACATTTTTGTTTGTACTAGCAATTTTAAATCAGTGCTGTATCCTTTCCATGTAACCTTGTAGAATAAGATCTGTTTTTTCATAAATAATGCTCTGAATCTTTGAGACGATCAACAACAAACCAAGTCTATTTTTTTAATTGGTCAATTGGTTCACTTGTCTCTGATTGGCAATCTGGGCACCCCCGTTCCAAGTTGCCAGTCGGGCTCCTTTTTATGCCAGCCCTGCCCTTCTGTCAGTGCTTTATCATTGCTTGCCCTTGCTTCGTGATCGTTGTTTCGCTTGCGCCTGTATTGGCAGGTTTCCCGTGCACTCCCCAGCTGCACTGTTTCTACCTTGCTTTTCACGTAGAGTAAAGTGAACCACTGAACATAACATGAATGTACAGTATTTACCTTGGAGACTGGCTTTCTATGGATTCTCCTTCCAGCTGCTTCTTTGTCATACATACAGTTGTGATCAAAATTATTCAACCCCCACACAATTTTGGTCTTTTAGCAAGTTGGACATTTATTCCATATTTTGTTTATAGTCATATCAAATAAAGATGTGTCAAATAGACAAATGCAACTTAAATTCCATTCATCCATCCATCATCTTCCGCTTATCCCAGGTCGGGTCGCGGGGACAGCAGCCTAAGCAGGGAAGCCCAGACTTCCCTATCTCCAGCCACTTCGTCTAGCTCTTCCCGGGGGATCCCGAGGCGTTCCCAGGCCAGCCGGGAGACATAGTCTTCCCAACGTGTCCTGGGTCTTCCCCGTGGCCTCCTACTAGCTGGACGTGCCCTAAACACATCCCTAGGGAGGCGTTCGGGTGGCATCCTGACCAGATGCCCAAACCACCTGATCTGGCTCCTCTCGATGTGAAGGAGCAGCGGCTTTACTTTGATTTCCTCCCGGATGGCAGAGCTTCTCACCCTATCTCCAAGGGAGAGACCCGCCACCCGGCGGAGGAAACTCATTTCGGCCGCTTGTACCCGTGATCTTATCCTTTCGGTCATGACCCAAAGCTCATGACCATAGGTGAGGATGGGAACGTAGATCGACCGGTAAATTGAGAGCTTTGCCTTCCGGCTCAGCTCCTTCTTCACCACAACAGATCGATACAACGTCCGCATTACTGAAGACGCCGCACCGATCCGCCTGTCGATTTCACGATCCACTCTTCCCCCACTCGTGAACAAGACTCCTAGGTACTTGAACTCCTCCACTTGGGGCAGGGTCTCCTCCCCAACCCGGAGATGGCACTCCACCCTTTTCCGGGCGAGAACCATGGACTCGGACTTAAATTGTAACACTGTATTTTACAAAATACCTAAAAAGGACATTTTCTTAATATCTCATTGACAAAATGATTGAACCCCCTAGTTCCATGCGTCTTTAGTACTTAGTAGAACACCCTTTGGCAGTAATGACATCCTTCAAAGGTGATACATAAGCGGACACAAGCTTCTTGCAAGCATCTACAGGTCTGGCGACTGTGAAGGCCACTCCAGAGTCTTCCAGCCCGTCTTCTGCAACCACTCTGATGTTGATTTGGAGGTATGCTTGGAATCCTTGTCCTGTTGGAAGGTCCAACGTCTCCCAAGCCTCAGCTTCCTCACTGACTTCATGACATTTGCAGCTAATATATCCTGCTAGGAAATACAATTCATAATGCCTTGAACGCGATGGAGATTCCCGGTACCTGAGGCAGAGAAACAGCCCCAGAGCATGATTGACCCCCCACCATGCTTAACAGTAGGCAAGGTGTTCTTCTCTTTGTAAGCTTCATTTTTTCTCCTCCAGACATAACGTTGATTCATAGGCCTAAAGAGTTCCACTTTGGTCTCATCACTCCATAGAACAGTTTCCCAAAACTTTTGGGGTTTGTCCAGATGATTTTTGGCATACTGGAGTCTATTTTTCTTGTGCCTGGTAGTCAGAAGTGGGGTGCGCCTGGGAGTTCTAGCATGGAAGCCTTCATCTCGTAGTGCGCGCCTTATTGTCTGGGACGAAACCTGCGTTCCCCCCTCTGCAATGTCCTGTTGTAGTTCCTCAGCTGTTACCCGGGGGTTTTTCACCACTGTATGCTTCAAATACCGGACAGCAGTTGCACACAGCATCCTCTTTCTACCACGCCCAGGTAGTGTTTCCACTGTGCCTTTAGCTTTAAACTTGCGAATGATGCTCCCAACTGTGTCTCTTGGAATGTGTAATGTCTTTGCTATTTTTTAGATCCATATCCTCTCTTTTGAAGAAAAATTACTTCCTCTCTTGACTTCTTTGACCACTCCCTGGACTTCACCATGTTGCAAATACACCATTGACCATCTACAAGGAGCTGAGTGTCAGTCTCTTTCAATCAGTTTAATTGTTGCTTGTTATGGTTCTAATCACATCTACAGGTGTTTTCAACACCTGATTGAAAATATCTTATTCAAATTCTGTTCTTAAGAGTTATGATCTTCAAGAGGTTGAATAATTTTGTCAATGAGATATTAAGAGAAATGACACTGTTTGGTATGTTACAAAATATAATGTTGTAATTCAAGTTGCATTCGTCTATTTAATGCATCTTTATTTGATATGATTATAAAAAAAATATGGAATAAATGTCCAACTTGCTAAAACACCAAAATTGTGCGAGGTTGAATAATCTTGATCACAACTGTATCTATAAATAAATATTGATTTATCTATCTATATACAGTGTATAGATATAAATGTATATATAAATAAAATAAATAAATAATAATACTAATATTATAATAATATTATAACATTATAATAATATTATAATAATAATACTAATATTTATTAATAAATAATAATAATAAAATAAATAAATAAAATAAATAAATAATGCATATACTTTCTTTACCTGTTATATATATTTTATTATTCTAATACAATACATAGTATTAATAAATACTTTGTTATTGTTGTACATAATTCTGTTTTGATACGCAAACAGCAGGTTTTCAATGATCCTGCACACACACTCACACTGAATCTTAATTTTGCCATGAAAACCTGCATTTTAATCTTTAATTTAAACACGCTGTATGATAAATATGCGTCTGGCATTATTAGTCAAGCAAACAGCTTGAAATTCGGTTTAAAAATTTGTTAATTATAGTAATTTTTAATCAATGATAGACTTCATTGGACGAGTGCAGTAAATATGCTGTAAACGCTTAAATGACGTCATGTCGCGTCGTTCCTCTGACTCCCGCGCATTTCACATCTCGCGAGAACAGCAGCCCTGCCTTGTGACGTCATGTGCGTTAACCCTCGTGGAAGCACGTCGACGGAGAAAAGAAGGGAGCCGAACGCTAATAAGTCAGTCTTGTTACTTTTTCTCCAGTTTTTAAATATTACCGTCGTATAAAATACATATTTGAGTCTTTATTTAAGGATAAGATCGTCTCGGTGCGCGAGAAGCATTTTGCCGCGTTTCGTGCTGACTTAGCTTAGCTCGCTAGTTAGCTTAGCTTGTTAGCTGCTAACAAAGACGCAGAAGTTGTCAACACATCGCTAAGTAGAGATTAAGTGTGAGTGTCAAAGTGTTGGCATTGTGTGAAAATGAGTAAATTACACATGTTGAGAGAGTTGGTGGACCAGCGACTAACTGCTGCCGCCGAAGAAATATTTGTAGTGTTGGAAAGAACGATAGCAGAATACGAGGCGGAACTTTCTAGAACAAAGGAGGAGAATAATCAACTACTGGACGCTGTCTTCAAGAAACATCAAGTTGTGCTGCACAGAACAGGTTTGTTGACTTCTTACTCTCACATCTTTACTAACTTTATGACATTTGGAATATAAAGCGTGCTCACAATGACAGACAACAAAGTGTCGGTTTGCAACTTTCAAAGTTACATTTATTTATTTTTTAAAAACATCAACGACTAGCTTTTTTACCATTAGTGGTTTAACAGAACACACACATACATATATATATATATATATATATATATCCATCCATCCATTCATCTTCTGCTTACCTGAGGTCGGGTCGCAGGGGCAGCAGCCTAAGCAGGGAAGCCCAGTCCAGTCCATAGTGGATCTAACATAATAGTGAGGGTCCAGTCCATAGTGGATCCAACATAATAGTGAGAGTCCAGTCCATAGTGGATCCAACATAATAGTGTGAGAGTCCAGTCCATAGTGGATCCAACATAATAGTTTGAGAGTTCAGTCCATAGTGGATCTAACATAATAGTGTGAGAGTCCAGTCCATAGTGGATCAAACATAATAGTGAGAGTCCAGTCCATAGTGGGGCCAGCAGGAGACCAGCAGAGATGTCCCCAACCGATGCACAGGCAAGCGGTCCACCCCGGGCCCCGACTCTGGACAGCCAGCACTTCAGCCATGGTCTCTCTAAGACCCATGTAGTTTAGTTTATAAGGATCCCCATTAGTCTACACCGCAGTGGAGACTCTTTGTCCTGGGGTCCAGGCAAAACAACATCAAACACTATCACAAAACAAAATATTACAATGCAGTACAACATGATCAAATAATAAATTGTTGGTATACAAAAATAGCAACAACAAAGAACCCAAAAAAAAGTAATTTGAGTTTACATAATAATGTTCATACCAAAGATAAAAAGAGCAATATAAAATATATAAATGTATATGTGTGTGTGTGTGTGTGTGTATATATATATATATATATATATATATATATATATATATATATATATATATATATATAATGTATGTATATAATATATATATATGTGTATATGTATGTATATAATACATATATATGTGTATATGTATGTATAGTATATAATACATATATATATGTATATATAATATATCTATATGTATATATAATATATATGTATGTATATAATATATATATGTATGTATGTATATATATATATACATATGTATGTATATAATATATATATATACATATGTATGTATATAATATATGTATATAATATATAGATATGTGTATATATTCGTATGTATATAATATATATATATGTATGTATATTATATATCAGTCAATCAATCAATGTTTACTTATATAGCCCTAAATCACTAGTGTCTCAAAGGGCTGCACAAACCACTACGACATCCTCGGTAGGCCCACATAAGGGCAAGGAAAACTCACACCCAGTGGGACGTCGGTGACAATGATGACTATGAGAACCTTGGAGAGGACGAAAGCAATGGATGTCGAGCGGGTCTAACATGATACTGTGAAAGTTCAATCCATAATGGATCCAACACAGTCGCGAGAGTCCAGTCCAAAGCGGATCCAACACAGCAGCGAGAGTCCCGTTCACAGCGGAGCCAGCAGGAAACCATCCCAAGCGGAGGCGGATCAGCAGCGCAGAGATGTCCCCAGCCGATACACAGGCAAGCAGTACATGGCCACCGGATCGGACCGGACCCCCTCCACAAGGGAGAGTGGGACATAGGAGAAAAAGAAAAGAAACGGCAGATCAACTGGTCTAAAAAGGGAGTCTATTTAAAGTCTAGAGTATACAAATGAGTTTTAAGGTGAGACTTAAATGATTCTACTGTGGTGGCATCTCGAACTGTTACCGGGAGGGCATTCCAGAGTACTGGAGCCCGAAATGAAAAAGCTCTATAGCCCGCAGACTTTTTTTGGGCTTTGGGAATCACTAATAAGCCGGAGTCCTTTGAACGCAGATTTCTTGCCGGGACATATGGTACAATACAATCGGCAAGATAGGATGGAGCTAGACCGTGTAGTATTTTATACGTAAGTAGTAAAACCTTAAAGTCACATCTTAAGTGCTCAGGAAGCCAGTGCAGGTGAGCCAGTATAGGTATATATGTATATATAAAGGTATATACAGTATAGGTATATATGTATGTATAAAGGTATATACAGTATAGGTGTATATGTAGGTATATATGTATATAAAGGTATATACAGTATATGTATATAAAGGTATATACAGTATAGGTATATATGTATGTATATATGTATATAAAGGTATATACAGTACAGGCGTAATGTCATCAAACTTTCTTGTTCTTGTCAAAAGTCTAGCAGCCGCATTTTGTACCAACTGTAATCTTTTAATGCTAGACATGGAGAGACCCGAAAATATTACGTTACAGTAATCGAGGCGAGACGTAACAAACGCATGGATAATGATCTCAGCGTCTTTAGTGGACAGAATGGAGCGAATTTTTGCGATATTACGGAGATGAAAGAAGGCCGTTTTAGTAACGCTTTTAACGTGTGCCTCGAAGGAGAGAGTTGGGTCGAAGATAATACCCAGATTCTTTACCGAGTCACCTTGTTTAATTGTTTGGTTGTCAAATGTTAGAGTTGTATTATTAAATAGAGGTCGGTGTCTAGCAGGACCGATAATCAGCATTTCCGTTTTTTTGGCGTTGAGTTGCAAAAAGTTAGCGGACATCCATTGTTTAATTTCATTAAGACACTCCTCCAGCTGACTACAATCCGGCGTGTTGGTCAGCTTTAGGGGCATGTAGAGTTGGGTGTCATCAGCATAACAGTGAAAGCTAACACCGTATTTGCGTATGATGTCACCTAGCGGCAGCATGTAGATGCTGAAGAGTGCAGGGCCAAGGACCGAACCCTGGGGAACTCCACACGTTACCTTAACGTAGTCCGAGGTCACATTGTTATGGGAGACGCACTGCATCCTATCAGTATGATAAGAGTTAAACCACGACAGAGCCAAGTCTGACATACCAATTCGTGTTTTGATACGTTCTAATAAAATATTATGATCGACGGTATCGAAAGCAGCGCTAAGATCGAGGAGCAGCAACATAGATGACGCATCAGAATCCATCGTTAGCAATAGATCATTAGTCAATATATATGTATGTACATACATATCATATATGTATGTATATAATATATATATATGTGTGTGTGTGTGTGTGTGTGTATATATGTATATATATATATATATATATATATATATATGTATATGTGTGTATTATTTATATATATTTATATATGTATGTATATATGTATATACATATATGTATAATATATGTGTGTATGTATTTATATGTGTGTATATATATGTATATATGTATGTATATACATATATGTATAATGTGTATATATATGTATATACATATATGTATATATATGTATATACATATATATGTGTGTATATATGTATATACATATATGTTTATACTTATGTATATACATATATGTATATATATATATGTATGTACATATATATGTATATTTACATATATATATATATGTGTGTGTACTTATATATATATATATATATACATATATATATATGTATATATACATATATATGTATATATACACACATATATATGTACATATACACACATATATATGTACATATACATGTATATATGCATATGTGTATATATATATATAGTGTGTGTGTGAATATATATATGTACATATATATGTATATATACATATATGTATATGCATTTACATATATGTGTATACATATATCTATATATGTGTGTATGTATACATGTATATGTAAATATATATTTGTATACATACATATATTTGTATATATACATTTATTTTTGCATATATACATATATATTTGTATATATACATACAAATGTGATATATACGTGTATAGATATATTTATAAAAAATATGCATATATATATACATATATATGTATATATACATATATGTGTATATATAGATATGTGTATATGTACATATAAATCTGTATATATACACGTGTATATATTTGTATATATACACGTATATAAATATATGTATAAATACGTATATATATGTATATATATACATATGTATATATACATATATGTGTAGATATAGATATATGTGTATATGTACATATAAATCTGTGTATACATATGTGTATATATGTATATATACACGTATATAAATATATGTATAAATATATATATATGTATATAAAAATATGTATATATACATATGTATATATACATATATGTCTATATATAGATATATGTGTATATACACATATATCTGTATATATACATATGTAAGGATATATACATATATATGGATATATATATATATCCATATATATATACACATGTATATATGTACATATATACATATGTATGTATGTATACATATACACGTATATACACTCTTACTAATATGCGCCACACAGTGAACCCATTCCAAACAAGAATATCAAACACATTTTGGGAGAACATCCGCACTGTAAGACAACATAAACACAACAGTACAAATACCCAGAATCCAATGCATCCCTGACTCATCCTGGCTACATTATACACACGCTAGCACCAAACCCCGCCCCTCCCACCTCAACCAACGCACATAGGGTGGGGGGGGGGTATGTGCTAGCGTCTGTATAATATAGCCAGGAAAAGTTTGAACAAGTATGTCTTGCAGCAGTGAGCATGCGTCTGCAGGAGCCACATACAACGTGTAACTGGGCTGGTAAGCTGTTTTTGCATGTTGTAGAGGGTGTTAAAGGCAGGGCTTGCATTGCATTCCCTTATTATTGTTGTTTGGATGAATATCATCAGGTATTCACGAGAATAGATACTTCGAGAATTTGGGAACCTCCGGAAAATATGGGAGGGTTGGCAAGTGTAATGCTTTTATTTATCAATCAATCAATCAATCAATCAATCAATCAATCAGTGATTATTTATGTAGCCTTAAATCACTAGTGTCTCAAAGGGCTGCACAAACCACAACACAAACAACTATGACATCCTCGGTAGGGCCCACATAAGGGCAAGGAAAACTCAGAATGGCGGCGCCCGGACGGGCTGCAATGTGGACAAGCTCTCGGTAAAAATGGAACATTTGGCAAAAATACCGGACAATTCTGCAAATTTCATGGCTGGCCTACAGCGTGGACATTCCGTGATCACTTATGACCGCCAGACAATTCTGGATGTGGATAGATCGGGCCGTTTTGGACTGAAAGACGCGTGTTTGTTGGACCGCCTAGCTAGCATGGGAATACTTCGCCGGCTACATCCAGCGGCCTGTGAAGCAGCGGAGTATAGTACCATCGGAAGCCGTTTTCGGAAGAGACGCAAGCGATGTGATCGGAAGCAGAAACGCGGCTGCTGAGCGGGACTAACAACAAAGCAAAAGGCTAATACCCACAACTGGTCTGGGTAAGGAGTCAGTTAAGTTAGAACAAGTTTTTTCTGCTATGACTGTGCCAGAGTTGGACATGCGTTCTACTGAGGTGGTAAATTATGATGTGTTTAGTTTATCACAGCACCAAACAAACAATCGGAAAATTCCCGTCATATCAATTCCTAGATATGGTCGTAATTATTTTAAGTGCACTATGCATAATAAACGCAACATTGTTAATATTGCTACTACGAATAATTGGATCAAAAACTCCTTAAAATAGCCAACTACCTATAATATAGGCTTTTTAAACATAAGATCATTGTCTCCCAAAACGTTACTAGTTAATGAGGTCATCAGAGACAACGATCTTAACGTCATCGGTCTCAGCGAAACCTGGCTTAAACCAGATGACTTTTTTGCGCTAAATGAGGCATCTCCTCCTAACTATTCGCATGCGCATATTGCCCGTCCCCTTAAAAGGGGTGAGGGCGTCGCACTAATATACAACGGAAACTTTAACCTTAGTCCTAACATAAATAATAAATATAAATCGTTTGAGGTGCTGACTATGAGGTATGTCACACGCTGCCTCTATACCTGGCTGTTATCTACCACCCCCCAGGACCCTATTTGGACTTTATCAATGAATTCTCAGAGTTCGTTGCTGATCTAGTGACGCACGACGATAATATAATTATAATGGGGGGCTTTAATATCCATATGAATACCCCATCGGACCCACCGTGCGTAGCGCTCCAGACTATAATTGATAGCTGTGGTCTTTCACAAATAATAAATGAACACACGCATCGCAACGGTAATACGATAGACTCAGTGCTTGTCAGGGGTATCACCGTTTCCAAAGTTATAATACTATTGTATACTAAAGTAATGTCCGATCATTACTTTATAAAATTCGAGGTTCAGACTCATGTTCGTCAAACTAATAATAATAATAACTGCTATAGCAGCCGCAACATTAATATGGCCACAACGACAACTCTTGCTGACCTACTGCCTTCGGTAATGGCACCATTCCCAAAGTATGTGGGCTCTGTTGATAATCTCACTAACAACTTTAACGACGCCCTGCGCGAAACCATAGAAAGTATAGCACAGCTGAAGTTAAAAAAGGCTCCAAAAAGGTGTACCCCATAGTTTACAGAAGAAACTAGAGCTCAGAAATTATTATGTAGAAAGCTGGAACGCAAATGGTGCACGACTAAACTTGAGGTGCACCATCAAGCATGGAGTGATAGTTTAATAACTTATAAACACATGCTTACCTTAGCTAACGCTACATATTACTCAAACCTCATCCGCCTTAATAAAAACGATCTTAAATTTTAGTTTAGTACGGTAGCATCGCTAACCCAACAAGAGACTTCTTCCAGTAGCTCCACCCACTCAGCAGATGACTTTATGAAATTCTTTAATAAGAAAATTTAAGTCATTAGAAAGTAGATTAAAGACAATGCGTCCCAGCTACAACTGGGTTCTATTAACACAGATACGACTGTATATACGGCGAATACTGCCCTCCAAAATAGTTTCTCTCGTTTTGAGGAAATAACATTAGAATAATTGTTACGTGTAAATGGAATAAAACAAACAACATGTTTACTTGACCCACTTCCTGGGAAACAATTCACATTGTAGGAATTTTTAAGAATGTATTTGTAAATTATGGTGGAAAATAAGTATTTGGTCAACCATTCAAAGCTCTCACTGATGGAAGGAGGTTTTGGCTCAAAATCTCACGATACTTGGGCCCATTCATTCTTTCCTTAACACGGATCAATCGTCCTGTCCCCTTAGCAGAAAAACAGCCCCAAAGCATGATGTTTCCACCCCCATGCTTCACAGTAGGTATGGTGTTCTTGGGATGCAACTCAGTGTTTTTCTTCCTCCAAACACGACGAGTTGAGTTTATACCAAAAAGTTCTATTTTGGTTTCATCTGACCACATGACATTCTCCCAATCCTCTGCTGTATCATCCATGTATCCACTGTTGTTACCCGAAGTATATTAAGTGGGATTTTTCAGAAAAACAAATATATACGGTAACACTAAAGCAACCTGTCTCTGTTATCACTATAGGTGTATAAATAATAATTTAGTGTTAAATAAAATCAGTCCCTTGGACACAAAACTGAAAATAATACAGCTGTCCAAAAAGTGCACTTCTGTTGCTCTTGGAACATGCTAACTACACACACACTATGACACTAAGAACACCACAGTCATCAATCAACAATTCTTCCCCCCTCACATGAGAGCGAAGCCTGGCAATAATTGCATATTGCCTGTTCTGCCCTCACTATACGTGTTGAACTTATACAGCTTGGCAGACAGCTAACAAACAATCCAAAGCAGATTAATCCATTTAGGCTCTTTATTGTCGTCGAGCTTGCTTAGTCTTTTCCTATCTTTACTTTTGTCTTGCACTGGACTGTTATTTAATTTTTTTTAACTGAAATACATACAATGACAAATGTATAAGCTACGTGATTCAATCAACATACTGAAATGTAATACACAATATGTAAATATTAGCTTCACACAAATATACAGCATTATCAAACAAATACTTCTGAGTGTTGAAACTATTTCGATGGTGGAAATATAAGACTGGCAGCCATTTTAAGCCATCAAAACATCCATTGAAACAGTGCACAAGAATCGTTTTTCAATAAACATCTTAGTATCAAACTTAACCACTTTCCACCTTAATATTGAGTTACATAAACAAGTTAAAGGCCTACTGAAATGAGATTTTCTAATTTAAACGGGGATAGCAGGTCCATTCTATGTGTCATACTTGATCATTTCGCGATATTGCCATATTTTTGCTGAAAGGATTTAGTAGAGAACATCCACGATAAAGTTCGGAACTTTCTGTGTTAAGAGAAAACCCCTGCCTCTCCTGGAAGTCGCAGACGATGACGTCACAAGTGTGGGGGCTCCTCAAATATTCACGTTGATTTTAATGGGAGCCTCCAACTAAAAGAGCTTTTCAGACCGAGAAAACGACAATTTCCCCATTAATTTGAGCGAGGATGAAAGATTCGTGTTTGAGGATATTGATAGCGACAGACTAAAAAAAAACAAAAAAAACGCGATTGTATTGGGACGGATTCCGATGTTTTTAGACACATTTACTAGGATAATTCTGGGAAATCCCTTATCTTTCTATTGTGTTGCTCGTGTTTTAGTGAGTTAAACAGTACCTGATAGTCGGAAGGGTGTGTCCACGGGTGTCTTGACGTGCAGTGTCTCAGGGGAGTCGACGGCCGCTATGGACGGCACAAGCTCAGCTTTTATACGGTAAGAACTGACTTTTTAACCACAATTTTCTCACCGAAACCTGCTGGTTGACATTTGGTAGGAATCCATGTTCGCTTGACCGCGCTCTGATCCATAGGAAAGTTTCACCTCCAGGAATTTTAAACAAGGAATCACCGTGTGTTTGTGTGGCTAAAGGCTAAAGCTTCCCAACTCCATCTTTCTACTGTGACTTCTCCAATATTAATTGAACAAATTGCAAAAGATTCAGCAACACAGATGTCCAAAATACTGTATAATTATGCCGTTAAAGCAGACAACTTTTAGCTGTGTGTGTGCGCAGCGCTCATAATTCCTAAAAACCCGTCACGTCTTGCGTACACGTCATCACTACACGACGTTTCGAAGACGAAACTCCCGGGAAATTTGAAATTGTAATTTAGTAAACTAAAAAGGCCGTATTGGCATGTGTTGCAATGTTAATATTTCATCATTGATATATAAACTATCAGCCTGCGTGGTGGGTAGTAGTGGCTTTCAGTAGGCCTTTAACAATATTAAATAATCACATGTATGTACAAAATAACAAACACGACACTACAGTGTTGTCACTATGACAGGTGTAACCGCGCTCCAGCGGCAGTGTTCATTAATTGTCTTTACTGTAGCATAAAAAATGCAGATGGCCTTAAAACGCCACAATTCTCAGTCACCCTATTTAAGTACCCAAAATAAAGACTCGACATAAATATAACTTCAATCGGACCAGAAACATTGGAGGAAACAGGATTAAAACCCGATGCTAACCGCCCATAGAAAATACATGGGTACGGCTAGTAGCTACTATTAGCAAACAAATTCACTTACCAACTCGGCTTAATATCTCAACATCGACACACTCTTTCGTCGCAACTCTGCCCTGATGGTCGGCACCTATAAGTTTACAGTTAGTTGTAAAATGTTGGACAGTTGTTTTTACGATATGCAGGCAAACGACAACTTTAAAACATACCGGCTTCAGATGTCCCCATGTAGGCCTAGCCGAGTAGGCAAGAATGATCTCTGGGATCACTATCGCCCTCTGCCACAGTGCGTCTTCGCAGCCGTTTTATGATTGCCCAGCACAAGAAATAGGTTACACACATACAGTTGTTGACAAAATACACTGTACATTATATACCTCAGCTAACTAAACTATGGAAATGTACAATATAATTCATATAGCAATACGGTTTCACTGCACAGCAGTTAGCCGAGTCATTGCGCAATCCACGGGGAGGCTCAAGTGGCTATGACTCACCGCAAGTATTTGAACGGCAAATGTGAAAATTCAGCGATTTTGAATAAAAATAATCTAAAACTGGTGAAGTTAAATGGAAAATAACTTAATAGTATAATCACTGGATACATACAATAATCAAAATTTTTTTTTTTTTCTTTTTACATTTTTTTTTCTTTTCATGATGGCACGTGAGGCCCCGCCTCACCTGCCTCCGTGACTGCACGTCACTGGTATATATATATATATATATATATATATATATATATATATATATATATATATATATAAATAATATGTGTATGTGTATATATGTGTGTGTGTGTGTGTGTGTGTATGTATGTATATATGTGTGTGTGTATGTATGTATATATGTGTGTGTGTATGTATGTATATATGTGTGTGTGTATGTATGTATATATGTGTGTGTGTATGTATGTATATATGTGTGTGTGTATGTATGTATATATATGTGTGTGTATGTATGTATATATATGTGTGTGTATGTATGTATATATATGTGTGTGTATGTATGTATATATATGTATATAAATATATATATATGTATATGTGTGTGCATCAATCTATTAACGTCGACAATTATTTTATCGCGCATTTGCGTATGTTGTTTACATGCTTTTATTTTGTCAGCGCCTATTGCTGGCTCCTGCGGAAAAGGAAAGAGAACGCGGAAAAAAACTAAACAAGAAGGGTAACGCAACAGAACTTTTACAAAGTCATTTTCATAATAAAGTACTTCCAGGCGGCGGATTAGACAGAAGCAAAGTGGTTTGTAGCCACTGCCAAGCTGAATTTTCTTATCACAGGAGTACTTCCGGTCTAAAATATCACCTTCACGCGAAGCATACTGTTGATGCGAGCACACCATTCAACAAAGCGGAAAGTGGAGCCTGGCTACTACGTTAAATGCAGCGTGCGGGAGAAGTAGAGATAAAGGAGAGCAAGAGAAGCTAACAAATGCCATAGCAAAGGGGATAGTTCCAGACTGTAGGCCCATTAGTGTTGTGGAAGACGCCGGCCTGAGAAACATTGTGCGAATCGCAACAAGTGACATCGCGTATGAGCCGCCATCGAGACGCACCATCGCACGAAGACTACACCGGTTATATGAAAAGGAGAGGACTGTAAAAGTGACAACTTTACAACGTGCAGCTGTAGTTGATCTCAGTGGGGACTACTGGACATCAATCTGTAAGCAGAATTACCTCGGAGATACAGTGCATTATATTGATGAAAAGTGCATTCACATGCTCCGTCTATCATGATAACAGGAGACGCACTTCACTGAAGTTATACAGTGTTAAAAGTGTGTTTGCGCAGAAAATGTTAGGGCACTTTAATTCATAGGGAAGTACTTCTAAAATTAATAGCCGTCAGGCTCTAAGAATGAACAAACTGCACCGAGTTGAGTGAGATTCTCTGAAAGAACACCATTACTAACATGGACTTTACATTCTAGTCCCCTGTAAAGGAAATCCTAGCAGTGAAGTGTTTTGTGCTTCACCCTTTCTTTTCTTTCTCCCTGATTAAAGAACATGTTTCTGCTGTTACCTCAGAAATGGCCTGTTCGGATGTTATGATTGTGGCTCAGAGAATTGTATGTAGATTATATTGATTTTACATAACAAACAGGATAACTTAAAAACCCTGTCAGTGGCAATAAGATTGAATGTTTGTTTTTACAATTTTTGGGTTGATTTTCATAAAATATGCTATTTAACAAGTACTGATTTAAATTGTGTTTGCACAACAAATGTTTTGGCACTTTTGTTCATATGGGAGAATATTCCAATAAAGGTGCACTACACACTACTTTGGAATTCATTATTGGGCTTTGCGTATACAATGCAGTTAATCGTGATTAATCGGAGAAATAGTGTGATTAACTTTGATTGAAATTTGTAATCGTTGCCCACCCCTGATATATATATATATATATATATATATATATATATATATATATATATATATATATATATATATATATATATATATATATATATATTAGGGGTCTAACGGTACACAAAAATGTTGGTTCGGTATGATTCCAACCCTTGATGCTGAGTGCCAAGCAGGGAGGTAACGGGTCCCGTTTTTATAGTCGGCTGGGGTTTGAACTCAAAACCTACTGATCTCAGGACGGAATTTCTAACCACTGAGTAGGTATTTTAAGCTAGGTTTGTGTATATTTTCAATGTACGTTTAGGGTTAAAAAGGGGTTAAAAACAGTTCATTTTCGGTACAGTAGGAAAACAACAAAATATAAATTTTTTTGTTATTTATTGACAGAATTTGCAAAATCTTTCACCCAAAAAAATATTTTTCTTAGTGGAATATTTGATGTGAAGTAATGGGAAACTTGGATAGGTTAATAATTCATAATAACATTGATTTTGATTCAATATTATGTTTTGAGCAATGACAGTTTGAAATAAAATTTAAAAAAGCTTTGTTTTATTAGTCAACATTGCAACTTTTTCTAAATTACATTTAGCCTTTAAGCTTTTTTATTTCACTTTTGTTTGTTTTTGTTTATTTTACTATTATTTTTAGAATGTGCCGTGGGCCTTTTAAAACATAAGCTGTGGGCCGCAAATGGCCTCCGGGGCACACTTTTGACACACCTGATATAGATAATAAAAAATAAAATCTGATAAATGTATGGGTAAAAAGCAGAGCCTGGCGACGCATGCGCGTTTATCATAATTCTCTCCCTCTCTCTGTCTCTATCGCTAATTGTAATGTCACCATCATAAAGTGTAGTGTCACCATCATAAAGTGTAGGGTCACTATCAGTGTGGAGTCATACCAAAGACTATAAACATGGGAGCAATTACCTCCCTGCTTGGCACTCAGCATCAAGGGTTAGAATTGGGGGTTGAATCACCAAAAATGATTCCCGGGCGCGGCCACCCCTGCTGCTCACTGCTCCCCTCACCTCCCAGAGGTTGATCAAGGGTGATGTGTCAAATGTAGAGAATAATTTTGCCACACCTTGAATGTGTGTGACAATCATTGCTACTTTAACTTTAGTGTCACTATCATAAAGTGTAATGTCCCTATCAAAAAGTTTAGTGCCACTGTCACAAAAGTGTAGTGTTACTGTCATAAAGTTTAATGTTACTATCATAAAGTGTAGTGTCACTATCATAAAGTGTAATGTCACCATCAAAAATTAGTGTCACCATCATAAAGTTCAGTGTCACTATCAAAGTTTAATGTCTCTATCATAAAGTGTAGTGTCACTAACATAAAGTGTAGTATTATTATCATAAAGTATAGTGTCACTATCATAAAGTGTAATGTCATTATCATAAAGTGTAATGTCACTATCATAAAGTGTAATGTCACTATCATAAAGTGTAGTGTCACTATCATAAAGTGTAATGTCACCATCAAAAATTAGTGTCACCATCATAAAGTTTAGTGTCACTATCAAATTTTAATGTCTGTATCATAAAGTGCACTGTCACTATCATAAACTTTAGTGTCACCATCACAAAAGTGTAGTGTCACTATCACAAAGTGTAATGTCATTATCATAAAGTGTAATGTCATTAACATAAAGTGTAATGTCACTCTCATAAAGTGTAATGTCACTATCATAAAGTGGAGTGCCACTGTCACAAAAGTTTAGTGTCACTATCGTAAAGTTTAGTGTCACTATCATAAAGTTTAGTGTCACTATCATACAGTTTAATGTCACTATCACAGTGTAGTGTCACTATCAGTGTAGTGTCACTATCACAAAGTGTAATTTCACCATCATAAAGTTTAGTGTCACCATCATTAAGTTTAGTGTCACTATCAAAAGTGTAACGTGTAGTGTCACTATCATTAAGTGTAGTTTCACTATCATAAAGTGTAGTGTCACTATCACAAAGTGTAATTTCACCATCATAAAGTTTAGTGTCACCATCATTAAGTTTAGTGTCACTATCACAAAAGTGTAGTGTCACTATCACAAAGTTTAATGTCACTATCATAACGTGTAGTGTCACCATCATAAAGTTTAGTGTCACTATCATCACGTGTAGTGTCACTCATTAAGTGTAGTTTCACTATCATGAAGTGTAGTGTCACTATATCACCAAACTGTGCCCAAGACCCAACCTCTGGGCTGATAATTTTTGCTTGTCCTGAAGAATTTGGAGGTAATCCTCGTTTTTCATTGTCCCATTTAAAGCACCAGTTCCATTGGCAGCAAAACCGGCCCACAGCATAATACTACCACCACCATGCTTGACGGTGGGCCTGGTCTTCCTGGGATTAAAAGCCTCATTTTTTTCTCCTCCAAACATATTGTTGGGTATTGTGGACTTAATGCTGTGCTCAGTGCGCCCTGGCCTTTTCCCCTGCCGACCACTGAGGAACCTGTTTTTATTTGTAATTCATGGTGTGTACTTCTGCCCCATCGCCTTTTGTTGTTATTTATAATTCTACCTTGCCTCCCGTCTCTGCATCCTGGGGTCACCTTCTTGATCGGTTCTTAACAAAAACTGGCCCAGAGCATAATACTACCACCACCATGCTTGACGGTAGATATGGTGTTCCTGGTCCAAACATATTGCTGGGTATTGTGGCCAAACAGTTCCGTTTTTGTTTCATCTGACATCACATGGACAAAGATCAGACCTTCCGAAAGAAAGTTCTGTGGACAGAATTATGTTCCTTACGAGTGTATGTAAACTTTTGATCGCGACTGTATGTTGGTGCCGGACAATGTCTCATGTGACTGACCAAAACTGGCCTTCTCTAAAGCATGCGTTTGTCTTCTCGTGTCCCGCAGACGTCGCTGATGAACATCTTGTCCACCTGCGGGAGGAAGAACCACCACCCTTGTGCATAAAAGAGGAAGAAGAGGTACCACAGCCCCCGAACATTAAAGAGGAAGTGGAGGAACACGGCATCAGTCAGGAGGGAGAGCATATTGAAGGACGGGCGGAGTCCCCAGCGACTGGTGTCCCTGTGAAGGGTGAAGATGACGAGGTCAAAGGTGAAAGTGAGGAGAAGAGGGAGGCGGAGCCTCCAACTCAACACATGACAACAGAAGCTGATGGAGACCACTGTGGAGGATCACAAGCAGACAAGATCTCAGCTCCACCATCAGATAGTGAGGACACCACGCCACACTCTTCTAAAACTGATGGTGAGGACACGTCTTACTCTCCTGACACTGATGATGAAGACTCTACAGACGACAAGACATGGGACCCGGACAGCCCTCCCTGGAAATGTCCTCACTGTGACAAAAGTTTTGGCCTCAAAACGTCCCTAAACAGACACATGAAAAATCACACCCAAGAGAAACCGTTCCCGTGTTTGGCGTGCAGTCAAGTATTCAGCCTAAAAGCAGACCTGATAAAACATGCGAAAATTCACACTCAAGAGAAACCTTCTTCTTGTTCATTGTGCGGCGTACTTTTCACACGGAGTGAAAGCTTGAAAAGACACATGAGAAGGCATCCTGGAGTGAAACAATTTTTCTGTTCTGTGTGTGGGGCGGGCTTTTCTAAAAAAGACAGTTTGAACAAGCACATGACAACACACACTGGGGAAAAACCTTTTTCCTGCGCAACCTGCGGCATGTGTTTTACAAGGAAGGACAGTTTGAAAGATCACACAAGGAAACACACCGGGGAAAAACCTTTTGCCTGCTCAACCTGTGGCTTATACTTTTCCCGGAGGATCCAAATGATAGAGCACACCAGACTGCACACCGGTGAAAAACCTTTTTCCTGCGCAACCTGCGGCATGCGTTTTACAAGGAAGGATAGTTTGAAAGATCACACAAGGAAACACACTGGGGAAAAACCTTTTTCCTGCTCTACCTGCGGCTTATGTTTTACCAGAAGGCACCACTTGAAATTGCACACCAGAACGCACACCGGAGAAAAGCCTTTTTCCTGTTCTGTGTGTGATACCAATTTCAGTCGAAGGGATTGTTTGGAAAACCACATGAGAACGCACACCGGAGAAAAATCGTTCTCCTGTACAACGTGTGGTTTGAGTTTTACAAAGAAGAGTAGTTTGAAATATCACACGAGAATACACACTGGGGGGAAAGTGCTGAGTTGCAGTGTGTGCGACGAAACATTCTATCACCAGAACCAACTCCACAATCACCAGTGTGCTGGCAGTAAAATAGAAAAGCGCACCGCGGACCTCCACCAGGATCCGGATGCTGATCAGGACCAACACCGAAATGTGATCACTTGTTCCTTGACCAATTTCTGACATGTCCTGGCACTGATATTCAAGCAGACTTGAGTTTTATTTTGTTATAACTCAAACTGCCTACCTTACAGTCAAAGTTCCTTTTAGTTACTTTTCACTTTAATAGCAAACTTGAAAATATGTAAAATAGTCCTGCACCTGGCAGCTGCGGTCAATCCTCCGGCAATCGGCACACCTGAAGTTGATCAGAGGTTCTACCTTCAAAAGCCTGCACAACCTGCTTTTCCGGGTCAGAACGTAGTCTTCTGTTCAAGTACACTACCCCTTCGTTCCCCAATTTCCAGCTGTGCGCCTCGTCTCAGCCCGCCTTTCCTCTGCTTCCCTCACTGCCTCTTGGATCTCGACCTTCCGCTTGGACACGGACCTTCTTCGGCTCGCCATACTTCCTGTCTGCTCACGGGCCTCCGAGCTATGCCTTGTCCCTCCTGATCTTCCGCCTCTTGTTCAACACTACTGGTAACACTCAACAGCTAATCTCCACACACACACACACACACACACACACACACACACACACACACACATATATATATATATATATATATATATATATATATATATATATATATATATATATATATATATATATATATCTGTCCTGGTCATGAAGTTAAAGTGCATCCAGCAGTGGAGGCTCCTCTATGGGGTCTTGGGGCACTAGGAGGTTAACCCCTTTACTACTGTTACCCCAGGTGGCCCTTGGCAAAGGCCTAGTACCTGACTGCCCCCTAGCCAGTGATACAGTGAAGACCTCAATGGTGGAGCAGGCGAAAGACGGTAGATGTATGAACCACCATACAACCCTGTGGAGCGTCACAACGGCTGGGGTGGCGGATGAAATCTGCAGCAGAAAAGGGTCCCCAGTCGCCTTAGACTCCATGCCACTGGACCCTGACCTGGATTTGTCAGGGATCGTGTCGTGACCGTGTGCACACCAGTCTCCCCACGTCAAACAAAGTCCCGCTCAGGCATCCTCCATAAAGGGATATCCGCCTACCAGGACGACCGTCATACTCCCTTCAAGTGACCACCGATGATGGTATCTAATACATCATAAAGTTAAATACAATGCCCCCTTGTGGTCTGTGCTGTCTACTCCCCCCTTCACCCACACCCCTGTGCACAATCCTTTTTTATGATAGACATTTTTGTTTGTACTAGCAATTTTAAACCAGTGCTGTATCCTTTCCATGTGACCTTGTAGAATAAGATCTGTTTCTTCATAAATAATGCTCTGAATCTTTGAGACGGTCAACAAAAAATCAAGTCTATTTTTTAATTGGTCAATTGGTTCACTTGTCTCTGATTGGCAATCTGGGCACCCCAGTTCCAAGTTGCCAGTTAGGCTCCTTTTTATGCCAGCCCTGTCCTTCTGTCAGTGCTTTATCATTGCTTGCCCTTGCTTCGTGATCGTTGTTTCGCTTGCGCCTGTATTGGCAGGTTTCCCGTGCACTCCCCAGCTGCACCGTTTCTACCTTGCTTTTCACGTAGAGTAAAGTGAACCACTGAACATAACATGAATGTACAGTATTTACCTTGGAGACTGGCTTTCTATGGATTCTCCTTCCAGCTGCTTCTTTGTCATACATACAGTTGTGATCAAAATTATTCAACCCCCACACAATTTTGGTGTTTTAGCAAGTTGGACATTTATTCCATATTTTGTTTATAGTCATATCAAATAAAGATGTGTCAAATAGACAAATGCAACTTAAATTCCATTCATCCATCCATCATCTTCCGCTTATCCGAGGTCGGGTCGCGGGGACAGCAGCCTAAGCAGGGAAGCCCAGACTTCCCTATCTCCAGCCACTTCGTCTAGCTCTTCCCGGGGGATCCCGAGGCGTTCCCAGGCCAGCCGGGAGACATAGTCTTCCCAACGTGTCCTGGGTCTTCCCCGTGGCCTCCTACTAGCTGGACGTGCCCTAAACACATCCCTAGGGAGGCGTTCGGGTGGCATCCTGACCAGATGCCCAAACCACCTGATCTGGCTCCTCTCCATGTGGAGGAGCAGCGGCTTTACTTTGATTTCCTCCCGGATGGCAGAGCTTCTCACCCTATCTCCAAGGGAGAGACCCGCCACCCGGCGGAGGAAACTCATTTCGGCCGCTTGTACCTGTGATCTTATCCTTTCGGTCATGACCCAAAGCTCATGACCATAGGTGAGGATGGGAACGTAGATCGACCGGTAAATTGAGAGCTTTGCCTTCCGGCTCAGCTCCTTCTTCACCACAACAGATCGATACAACGTCCGCATTACTGAAGACGCCGCACCGATCCGCCTGTCGATCTCACGATCCACTCTTCCCCCACTCGTGAACAAGACTCCTAGGTACTTGAACTCCTCCACTTGGGGCAGGGTCTCCTCCCCAACCCGGAGATGGCACTCCACCCTTTTCCGGGCGAGAACCATGGACTCGGACTTAAATTGTAACACTGTATTTTACAAAATACCTAAAAAGGACATTTTCTTAATATCTCATTGACAAAATGATTGAACCCCCTAGTTCCATGCGTCTTTAGTACTTAGTAGAACACCCTTTGGCAGTAATGACATCCTTCAAAGGTGATACATAAGCGGACACAAGCTTCTTGCAAGCATCTACAGGTCTGGCGACTGTGAAGGCCACTCCAGAGTCTTCCAGCCCGTCTTCTGCAACCACTCTGATGTTGATTTGGAGGTATGCTTGGAATCCTTGTCCTGTTGGAAGGTCCAACGTCTCCCAAGCCTCAGCTTCCTCACTGACTTCATGACATTTGCAGCTAATATATCCTGCTAGGAAATACAATTCATAATGCCTTGAACGCGATGGAGATTCCCGGTACCTGAGGCAGAGAAACAGCCCCAGAGCATGATTGACCCCCCACCATGCTTAACAGTAGGCAAGGTGTTCTTCTCTTTGTAAGTTTCATTTTTTCTCCTCCAGACATAACGTTGATTCATAGGCCTAAAGAGTTCCACTTTGGTCTCATCACTCCATAGAACAGTTTCCCAAAACTTTTGGGGTTTGTCCAGATGATTTTTGGCATACTGGAGTCTATTTTTCTTGTGCCTGGTAGTCAGAAGTGGGGTGCGCCTGGGAGTTCTTGCATGGAAGCCTTCATCTCGTAGTGCGCGCCTTATTGTCTGGGACGAAACCTGCTTTCCCCCCTCTGCAATGTCCTGTTGTAGTTCCTCAGCTGTTACTTGGGCGTTTTTCACCACTGTATGCTTCAAATACCGGACAGCAGTTGCACACAGCATCCTCTTTCTACCACGCCCAGGTAGTGTTTCCACTGTGCCTTTAGCTTTAAACTTGCGAATGATGCTCCCAACTGTGTCTCTTGGAATGTGTAATGTCTTTGCTATTTTTTAGATCCATATCCTCTCTTTTGAAGAAAAATTACTTCCTCTCTTGACTTCTTTGACCACTCCCTGGACTTCACCCTGTTGCAAATACACCATTGACCATCTACAAGGAGCTGAGTGTCAGTCTCTTTCAATCAGTTTAATTGTTGCTTGTTATGGTTCTAATCACATCTACAGGTGTTTTCAACACCTGATTGAAAATATCTTATTCAAATTCTGTTCTTAAGAGTTATGATCTTCAAGAGGTTGAATAATTTTGTCAATGAGATATTAAGAGAAATGACACTGTTTGGTATGTTACAAAATATAATGTTGTAATTCAAGTTGCATTCGTCTATTTAATGCATCTTTATTTGATATGATTATAAAAAAAATATGGAATAAATGTCCAACTTGCTAAAACACCAAAATTGTGCGAGGTTGAATAATCTTGATCACAACTGTATCTATAAATAAATATTGATTTATCTATCTATATACAGTGTATAGATATAAATGTATATATAAATAAAATAAATAATAATACTAATATTATAATAATATTATAACATTATAATAATATTATAATAATAATAGTAATATTTATTAATAAATAATAATAATAAAATAAATAAATAAAATAAATAAATAATGCATATACTTTCTTTACCTGTTATATATATTTTATTATTCTAATACAATACATAGTATTAATAAATACTTTGTTATTGTTGTACATAATTCTGTTTTGATACGCAAACAGCAGGTTTTCAATGATCCTGCACACACACTCACACTGAATCTTAATTTTGCCATGAAAACCTGCATTTTAATCTTTAATTTAAACACGCTGTATGATAAATATGCGTCTGGCATTATTAGTCAAGCAAACAGCTTGAAATTCGGTTTAAAAATTTGTTAATTATAGTAATTTTTAATCAATGATAGACTTCATTGGACGAGTGCAGTAAATATGCTGTAAACGCTTAAATGACGTCATGTCGCGTCGTTCCTCTGACTCTCCCGCGCATTTCACATCTCGCGAGAACAGCAGCGCTGCGTTGTGACGTCATGTGCGTTAACCCTCGTGGAAGCACGTCGACGGAGAAAAGAAGGGAGCCGAACGCTAATAAGTCAGTCTTGTTACTTTTTCTCCAGTTTTTAAATATTACCGTCGTATAAAATACATATTTGAGTCTTTATTTAGGGATAAGATCGTCTCGGTGCGCGAGAAGCATTTTGCCGCGTTTCGTGCTGACTTAGCTTAGCTCGCTAGTTAGCTTAGCTTGTTAGCTGCTAACAAAGACGCAGAAGTTGTCAACACATCGCTAAGTAGAGATTACGTGTGAGTGTCAAAGTGTTGGCATTGTGTGAAAATGAGTAAATTACACATGTTGAGAGAGTTGGTGGACCAGCGACTAACTGCTGCCGCCGAAGAAATATTTGTAGTGTTGGAAAGAACGATAGCAGAATACGAGGCGGAACTTTCTAGAATAAAGGAGGAGAATAATCAACTACTGGACGCTGTCTTCAAGAAACATCAAGTTGTGCTGCACAGAACAGGTTTGTTGACTTCTTACTCTCACATCTTTACTAACTTTATGACATTTGGAATATAAAGCGTGCTCACAATGACAGACAACAAAGTGTCGGTTTGCAACTTGCAAAGTTACATTTATTTATTTTTTAAAAACATCAACGACTAGCTTTTTTACCATTAGTGGTTTAACAGAACACACACACACACACATATATATATATATATCCATCCATTCATCTTCCGCTTACCTGAGGTCGGGTCGCAGGGGCAGCAGCCTAAGCAGGGAAGCCCAGTCCAGTCCATAGTGGATCTAACATAATAGTGAGGGTCCAGTCCATAGTGGATCTAACATAATAGTGAGAGTCCAGTCCATAGTGGATCCAACATAATAGTGAGAGTCCAGTCCATAGTGGATCCAACATAATAGTGTGAGAGTCCAGTCCATAGTGGATCCAACATAATAGTTTGAGAGTTCAGTCCATAGTGGATCTAACATAATAGTGTGAGAGTCCAGTCCATAGTGGATCAAACATAATAGTGAGAGTCCAGTCCATAGTGGGGCCAGCAGAGATGTCCCCAACCGATGCACAGGCAAGCGGTCCACTCCGGGCCCCGACTCTGGACAGCCAGCACTTCAGCCATGGTCTCTCTAAGACCCATGTAGTTTAGTTTATAAGGATCCCCATTAGTCTACACTGCAGCGGAGACTCTTTGTCCTGGGGTCCAGGCAAAACAACATCAAACACTATCACAAAACAAAATATTACAATGCAGTACAACATGATCAAATAATAAATTGTTGGTATACAAAAATAGCAACAACAAAGAACCCAAAAAAAAGTAATTTGAGTTTACATAATAATGTTCATACCAAAGATAAAAAGAGCAATATAAAATATATAAATGTATGTGTGTGTGTGTGTGTGTGTGTGTGTGTATATATATATATATATGTATGCATATAATATATATATATATATGTGTATATGTATGTATATAATACATATATATATGTATATATTTATAGTATATAATACATATATATGTATATATTATATATATATGTATATATAATATATATATATATGTATGTATATAATATATATATGTATGTTTGTATATAATATATATATATGTATGTATATAATATATATATGTATGTATTTATATAATATATATATCTATGTATTTATATAATATATATATATACATATGTATGTATATAATATATATATACATGTATGTATATAATATATATGTATGTATATTATATATCAGTCAATCAATCAATGTTTACTTATATAGTCCTAAATCACTAGTGTCTCAAAGGGCTACACAAACCACTACGACATCCTCGGTAGGCCCACATAAGGGCAAGGAAAACTCACACCCAGTGGGACGTTGGTGACAATGATGACTATGAGAACCTTGGAGAGGAGGAAAGCAATGGATGTCGAGCTGGTCTAACATGATACTGTGAAAGTTCAATCCATAATGGATCCAACACAGTCGCAAGAGTCCAGTCCAAAGCGGATCCAACACAGCAGCGAGAGTCCCGTTCACAGCGGAGCCAGCAGGAAAACATCCCAAGCGGAGGCGGATCAGCAGCGCAGAGATGTCCCCAGCCGATACACAGGCGAGCAGTACATGGCCACCGGATCGGACCGGACCCCCTCCACAAGGGAGAGTGGGACATAGAAGAAAAAGAAAAGAAACGGCAGATCAACTGGTCTAAAAAGGGAGTCTATTTAAAGGCTAGAGTATACAAATGAGGTTTAAGGTGAGACTTAAATGCTTCTACTGAGGTGGCATCTCAAACTTTTACCGGGAGGGCATTCCAGAGTACTGGAGCCCGAAATGAAAACGCTCTATAGCCCGCAGACTTTTTTTGGGCTTTGGGGAATCACTAATAAGCCGGAGTCCTTTGAACGCAGATTTCTTGCCGGGACATATGGTACAATACAATCGGCAAGATAGGATGGAGCTAGACCGTGTAGTATTTTATACGTAAGTAGTAAAACCTTAAAGTCTCATCTTAAGTGCACAGGAAGCCAGTGCAGGTGAGCCAGTACAGGTATATATGTATGTATATATGTATATAAAGGTATATACAGTATAAGTATATATGTATGTATATATGTATATAAAGGTATATACAGTACAGGTATATATGTATGTATATATGTATATAAAGGTATATACAGTACAGGCGTAATATGATCAAACTTTTTTGTTCTTGTCAAAAGTCTAGCAGCCGCATTTTGTACCAACTGTAATCTTTTAATGCTAGACATGGGGAGACCCGAAAATAATACGTTACAGTAGTCGAGGCGAGACGTAACAAACGCATGGATAATGATCTCAGCGTCTTTAGTGGACAGAATGGAGCGAATTTTAGCGATATTACGGAGATGAAAGAAGGCCGTTTTAGTAACGCTTTTAATGTGTGCCTCAAAGGAGAGAGTTGGGTCGAAGATAATACCCAGATTCTTTACCGAGTCGCCTTGTTTAATTGTTTGGTTGTCAAATGTTAGAGTTGTATTATTAAATAGAGGTCGGTGTCTAGCAGGACCGATAACCAATATTTCCGTTTTTTTGGCGTTGAGTTGCAAAAAGTTAGCGGACATCCATTGTTTAATTTCATTAAGACACGCCTCCAGCTGACTACAGTCCGGCGTGTTGGTCATCTTTAGGGCAATGTAGAGTTGGGTGTCATCAGCATAACAGTGAAAGCTAACACCGTATTTGCGTATGATGTCACCTAGCGGCAGCATGTAGATGCTGAAGAGTGCAGGGCCAAGGACCGAACCCTGGGGAACTCCACACGTTACCTTAACGTAGTCCGAGGTCACATTGTTATGGGAGACGCACTGCATCCTATCAGTAAGATAAGAGTTAAACCACGACAGAGCTAAGTCTGACATACCAATTCGTGTTTTGATACGTTCTAATAAAATATTATGATCGACAGTATCGAAAGCAGCGCTAAGATCGAGGAGCAGCAACATAGATGACGCATCAGAATCCATCGTTAGCAATAGATCATTAGTCAATATATATGTATGTACATACATATCATATATGTATGTATATAATATATATATATATATGTGTGTGTGTGTATATATATGTATGTGTGTATTATATATATATATATATATATATATATATATATATATATGTGTATGTATATACATATGTGTATAATATGTGTGTATATATATTTATATATATGTGTATATACATATATGTATAATATGTATATATATGTGTACATATATGTATATACATTTATATGTATATATGTATATACATATATGTATATGTATGTATATACATATATATGTATTTATATACATATATATGTATATATATATGTGTATATATGTATATACATATATGTTTATACTTATGTATATACATATACGTATATATATGTTTATACATGTGTGTATATATAAGTATGTACATATATATGTATATATACATATATATGTATATATGTGTGTGTGTGTAAGTATATATATATGTATACATATATATATGTATGTATACATAAATATGTATATATACACATATATATATATATATGTGTATATATACATATATGTATATATATGTATATATACACATATATATGTACATATACATGTATATATGCATATGTGTATATATATGTGTGTGTGTGAATATATATATATATGTACATATATATGTATATATACATATATGTAAATGCATTTATATATATGTGTATACATATATCTATATATGTGTGTGTATGTATACATGTATATGTAAATATATATTTGTATATATACATACATATATTTATATATATACATTTATTTTTGAATATATACATATATATTTGTATATGTACTTATAAATGTGTATATATACGTATATATATGTATAAATACGTATATATATGTGTATATATATATATATATATTTATATAAAAATATGTATATATATATATATATTTATATATATTTATATGAAAATATGTATATATATATATATATTTATATAAAAATATGTATATATATACATATGTATATATACATACATGTGTATATATAGATATATGTGTATATGTACATATAAATCTGTATATATATGTGTATATATACACGTATATAAATATATGTATAAATACGTATATATATATGTATATATATATATTTATATAAAAATCTGTATATATATACATATGTATATATAGATATATGTGTATATGTACATATAAATCTGTGTATATATACGTGTGTATATATATATACACGTATATAAATATATGTATAAATACGTGTATATATATATGTATATATATATATATATATATATATAAAAATATGTATATATATATATATATGTATATATATATATATATATATATATATATAAAAATATGTATATATATACATATGTATATATGCTCATATGTCTATATATAGATATGTGTATATACACATATATATGTATATATACATATATAAGGATATATACATTTATATGGATATATATATATATATATCCATAAATATATACATGTACATATATACATATGTATGTATGTATACATATACACGTATATACACTCTTACTAATATGCGCCACACAGTGAACCCATTCCAAACAAGAATGTCAAACACATTTTGGGAGAACATCCGCACTATAAGACAACATAAACACAACAGTATAAATACCCATAATCCAATGCATCCCTGACTCTTCCTGGCTACATTATACAAACGCTAGCACCAACCCCCGATCTTAACGTCATCGGACTCAGCGAAACCTGGCTTAAACCAGATGACTTTTTTGCGCTAAATGAGGCATCTCCTCCTAACTATACGCATGCGCATATACAACAAAAACTTTAACCTTAGTCCTAACATAATAAATATAACCCCAGGGCCCTATTTGGACTTTATCAATGAATTCTCAGAGTTCGTTGCTGATCTAGTGACGCACGACGATAGTATAATTATAATGGGGGACTTTAATATCCATACGAATACCCCATCGGACCCACCTTGCGAAGCGCTCCAGACTATAATTGATAGCTGTGGTCTCACACAAATAATAAATGAACCCACGCATCGCAACGGTAATACGATAGACCCAGTGCTTGTCAGGGGTATCACCGTTTCCAAAGTTATAATACTCTTGTATACTAAAGTAATGTCCGATCATTACTTTATAAAATTCGAGGTTCAGACTCATGTTCGGCAAGTTAAAAATAATAACTGCTATAGCAGCCGCAACATTAATACGGCCACAACGACAACTCTTGCTGACCTACTACCCTCGGTAATGGCACCATTCCCAAAGTATGTGGGCTCTGTTGATAACCTCACTAACAACTTTAACGACGCCCTGCGCGAAACCATAGAAAGTATAGCACAGCTGAAGTTAAAAAAGGCTCCAAAAAGGTGTACCCCATAGTTTACAGAAGAAACTAGAGCTCAGAAATTATTATGTAGAAAGCTGGAACGCAAATGGTGCACGACTAAACTTGAGGTGCACCATCAAGCATGGAATGATAGTTTAATAACTTATAAACACATGCTTACCTTAGCTAACGCTACATATTACTCAAACCTTATCCGCCTTAATAAAAACGATCCTAAATTTTAGTTTAGTACGGTAGCATCGCTAACCCAACCAGAGACTCCTTCCAGTAGCTCCACCCACTCAGCAGATGACTTTATGAAATTCTTTAATAAGAAAATTGAAGTCATTAGAAAGTAGATTAAAGACAATGCGTCCCAGCTACAACTGGGTTCTATTAACACAGATACGACTGTATATACGGCGAATACTGCCCTCCAAAATAGTTTCTCTCGTTTTGATGAAATAACATTAGAATAATTGTTACGTGTAAATGGAATAAAACAAACAACATGTTTACTTGACCCACTTCCTGGGAAACAATTCACATTGTAGGAATTTTTAAGAATTTATTTGTAAATTATGGTGGAAAATAAGTATTAGGTCAACCATTCAAAGCTCTCACTGATGGAAGGAGGTTTTGGCTCAAAATCTCACGATACATGGCCCCATTCATTCTTTCTTTAACACGGATCAATCGTCCTGTCCCCTTAGCAGAAAAAACAGCCCCAAAGCATGATGTTTCCACCCCCATGCTTCACAGTAGGTATGGTGTTCTTGGGATGCAACTCAGTGTTTTTCTTCCTCCAAACACGACGAGTTGAGTTTATACCAAAAAGTTCTATTTTGGTTTCATCTGACCACATGACATTCTCCCAATCCTCTGCTGTATCATCCATGTATCCACTGTTGTTACCCAAAGTATATTAAGTGGGATTTTTCAGAAAAACAAATATATACGGTAACACTAAAGCAACCTGTCTCTGTGATCACTATAGGTGTATAAATAATAATTTAGTGTTAAATAAAATCAGTCCCTTGGACACAAAACTGAAAATAATACAGCTGTCCAAAAAGTGCACTTCTGCTGCTCTTGGAACATGCTAACTACACACACACTATGACACTAAGAACACCACAGTCATCAATCAAGAATTCTTCCCCCCTCACATGAGAGCGAAGCCTGGCAATAATTGCATATTGCTTGTTCTGCCCTCACTATACGTGTTGAACTTATACAGCTTGGCAGACAGCTAACAAACAATCCACAGCAGATTAATCCATTTAGGCTCTTTATTGTCGTCGAGCTTGCTTAGTCTTTTCCTATCTTTACTTTTGTCTTGCACTGGACTGTTATTTTTTTTAAACTGACATACATACAATGACAAATGTATAAGCTATGTGATTCAATCAACATACTGAAATGTAATACACAATATGTAAATATTAGCTTCACACAAATATACAGCATTATCAAACAAATACTTCTGAGTGTTGAAACTATTTCGATGGTGGAAATATAAGACTGGCAGCCATTTTAAGTCCTCAAAACATCCATTGAAACAGTGCACAAGAATCGTTTTTCAATAAACATCTTAGTATCAAACTTAACCACTTTCCACCTTAATATTGAGTTACATAAACAAGTTAAAGGCCTACTGAAATGAGATTTTCTCATTTAAACGGGGATACAGGTCCATTCTATGTGTCATACTTGATCATTTCGCGATATTGCCATATTTTTGCTGAAAGGATTTAGTAGAGAACATCCACGATAAAGTTCGGAACTTTCTGTGTTAAGAGAAAAACCCTGCCTCTCCTGGAAGTCGCTGACGATGACGTCACAAGTGTGGGGGCTCCTCAAATATTCACGTTGATTTTAATGGGAGCCTCCAACAAAAAGAGCTTTTCAGACCGAGAAAACGACAATTTCCCCATTAATTTGAGCGAGGATGAAAGATTCGTGTTTGAGGATATTGATAGCGACAGACTAAAAAAAAACAAAAAAAACGCGATTGTATTGGGACGGATTCCGATGTTTTTAGACACATTTACTAGGATAATTCTGGGAAATCCCTTATCTTTCTATTGTGTTGCTCGTGTTTTAGTGAGTTAAACAGTACCTGATAGTCGGAAGGGTGTGTCCACGGGTGTCTTGACGTGCAGTGTCTCAGGGGAGTCGACGGCAGCTATGGACGGCACAAGCTCAGCTTTTATCCGGTAAGAACGGACTTTTTAACCACAATTTTCTCACCGAAACCTGCTGGTTGACATTTGGTAGGAATCCATGTTCGCTTGACCGCGCTCTGATCCATAGGAAAGTTTCACCTCCAGGAATTTTAAACAAGGAATCACCGTGTGTTTGTGTGGCTAAAAGCTAAAGCTTCCCAACTCCATCTTTCTACTGTGACTTCTCCAATATTAATTGAACAAATTGAAAAAGATTCAGCAACACAGATGTCCAAAATACTGTATAATTACGACTTTTAGCTGTGTGTGTGTGCGCAGCGCTCATACTTCCTAAAAACCTGTGACGTCTTGCGTACACGTCATCATTACACGATGTTTCGAAGACGAAACTCCCGGGAAATTTGAAATTGCAATTTAGTAAACTAAAAAGGCATTATTGGCATGTGTTGCAATGTTAATATTTCATCATTGATATATAAACTATCAGCCTGCGTGGTGGCTAGTAGTGGCTTTCAGTAGGCCTTTAACAATATTAAATAATCACATGTATGTACAAAATAACAAACACGACACTACACAGTGTTGTCACTATGACAGGTGTAACCGCGCTCCAGCGGCAGTGTTCATTAATTGTCTTTACTGTAGTATAAAAAATGCAGAGGGCCTTAAAACGCCACAATTCTCAGTCACCATATTTAAGTACCCAAAATAAAGACTCGACATAAATATAACTTCAATCGGACCAGAAACATTGGAGGAAACAGGATTAAAACCCGATGCTAACCGCCCATAGAAAATACATGGGTACGGCTAGTAGCTACTATTAGCAAACAAATTCACTTACCAACTCGGCTTAATATCTCAACATCGACACACTCTTTCGTCGCAACTCTGCCCTGATGGTCGGCACCTATAAGTTTACAGTTAGTTGTAAAATGTTGGACAGTTGTTTTTACGATATGCAGGCAAACGACAACTTTAAAACATACCGGCTTCAGATGTCCCCATGCAGGCCTAGCCGAGTAGGCAAGAATGATCTCTGGGATCACTATCGCCCTCTACCACAGTGCGTCTTCGCAGCCGTTTTATGATTGCCCAGCACAAGAAATAGGTTACACACATACAGTTGTTGACAAAATACAATGTACATTATATACCTCAGCTAACTTAACTATGGAAACGTACAATATGATTCATATAGCAATACGGTTTCACTGCACAGCAGTTAGCCGAGTCATTGCGCAATCCACGGGGAGGCTCAAGTGGCTATGACTCACCGCAAGTATTTGAACGGCAAATGTGAAAATTCAGCGATTTTGAATAAAAATAATCTAAAACTGGTGAAGTTAAATGGAAAATAACTTAATAGTATAATCACTGGATACATACAATAATCAAATTTTTTTTTTTTTTCTTTTTACATTTTTTTTCTTTTCATGATGGCACGTGAGGCCCCGCCTTACCTGCCTCCCGTGACTGCACGTCACTGGTATATATATATATATATATATATATATATATATATATATATATATATATATATATATATATATATATATATATATATATAATATGTGTGTGTGTGTATATATGAATGTATGTGTGTGTGTATATATGTATGTGTGTGTGTATGTATATATGTGTGTGTGTATGTATGTATATATGTGTGTGTGTGTGTATGTATGTATATATGTGTGTGTGTGTGCATCAATCTATTAACGTCGACAATTATTTTATCGCGCATTTGCGTATGTTGTTTACATGCTTTTATTTTGTCAGCGCCTATTGCTGGCTCCTGCGGAAAAGGAAAGAGAACGCGGAAAAAAACTAAACAAGAAGGGTAACGCAACAGAACTTTTACAAAGTCATTTTCATAATAAAGTACTTCCAGGCGGCGGATTAGACAGAAGCAAAGTGGTTTGTAGCCACTGCCAAGCTGAATTTTCTTATCACAGGAGTACTTCCGGTCTAAAATATCACCTTCACGCGAAGCATACTGTTGATGCGAGCACACCATTCAACAAAGCGGAAAGTGGAGCCTGGCTACTACGTTAAATGCAGCGTGCGGGAGAAGTAGAGATAAAGGAGAGCAAGAGAAGCTAACAAATGCCATAGCGAAGGGGATAGTTCCAGACTGTAGGCCCATTAGTGTTGTGGAAGACGCCTGCCTGAGAAACATTGTGCGAATCGCAACAAGTGACATCGCGTATGAGCCGCCATCGAGACGCACCATCGCACGAAGACTACACCAGTTGTATGAAAAGGAGAGGACTGTAAAAGTGACAACTTTACAACGTGCAGCTGTAGTTGATCTCAGTGGGGACTACTGGACATCAATCTGTAAGCAGAATTACCTCGGAGATACAGTGCATTATATTGATGAAAAGTGCATTCACATGCTCCGTCTATCATGATAACAGGAGACGCACTTCACTGAAGTTATACAGTGTTAAAAGTGTGTTTGCGCAGAAAATGTTAGGGCACTTTAATTCATAGGGAAGTACTTCTAAAATTAATAGCCGTCAGGCTCTAAGAATGAACAAACTGCACCGAGTTGAGTGAGATTCTCTGAAAGAACACCATTACTAACATGGACTTTACATTCTAGTCCCCTGTAAAGGAAATCCCAGCAGTGAAGTGTTTTGTGCTTCACCCTTTCTTTTCTTTCTCCCTGATTAAAGAACATGTTTCTGCTGTTACCTCAGAAATGGCCTGTTCGGATGTTATGATTGTGGCTCAGAGAATTGTATGTAGATTATATTGATTTTACATAACAAACAGGATAACTTAAAAACCCTGGCAGTGGCAATAAGATTGAATGTTTGTTTTTACAATTTTTGAGTTGATTTTCATAAAATATGCTATTTAACAAGTACTGATTTAAATTGTGTTTGCACAACAAATGTTTTGGCGCTTTTGTTCATATGGGAGAATATTCCAATAAAGGTGCACTACACACTACTTTGGAATTCATTATTGGGCTTTGCGTATACAATGCAGTTAATCGTGATTAATCGGAGAAATAGTGTGATTAACTTTGATTGAAATTTGTAATCGTTGCCCACCCCTGATAGATAGATATATATATATATATATATATATATATATATATATATATATATATATATATATATATATATATATATAGTGTATATATATAGTATAATATATATATATATATATATATATATATATATATATATATTAGGGGTCTAACGGTACACAAAAATGTTGGTTCGGTACGATTCCAACCCTTGATGCTGAGTGCCAAGCAGGGAGGTAACGGGTCCCGTTTTTATAGTCGGCTGGGGTTTGAACTCAAAACCTACTGATCTCAGGACGGAATTTCTAACCACTGAGTAGGTATTTTAAGCTAGGTTTGTGTATATTTTCAATGTACGTTTAGGGTTAAAAAGGGGTTAAAAACAGTTCATTTTCGGTACAGTAGGAAAACAACAAAATATACATTTTTTGGTTATTTATTGACAGAATTTGCAAAATCTTTCACCAAAAAAAATATTTTTCTTAGTGGAATATTTGATGTGAAGTAATGGGAAACTTGGATAGGTTAATAATTCATAATAACATTGATTTTGATTCAATATTATGTTTTGAGCAATGACAGTTTGAAATAAAATTTAAAAAAGCTTTGTTTTATTAGTCAACATTGCAACTTTTTCTAAATTACATTTAGCCTTTAAGCTTTTTTATTTCACTTTTGTTTGTTTTTGTTTATTTTACTATTATTTTTAGAATGTGCCGTGGGCCTTTTAAAACATAAGCTGTGGGCCGCAAATGGCCTCCGGGGCACACTTTTGACACACCTGATATAGATAATAAAAAATAAAATCTGATAAATCTATGGGTAAAAAGCAGAGCCTGGCGACGCATGCGCGTTTATCATAATTCTCTCCCTCTCTCTGTCTCTATCGCTAATTGTAATGTCACCATCATAAAGTGTAGTGTCACCATCATAAAGTGTAGGGTCACTATCAGTGTGGAGTCATACCAAAGACTATAAACATGGGAGCAATTACCTCCCTGCTTGGCACTCAGCATCAAGGGTTAGAATTGGGGGTTGAATCACCAAAAATGATTCCCGGGCGCAGCCACACCTGCTGCTCACTGCTCCCCTCCCCTCCCAGAGGTTGATCAAGGGTGATGGGTCAAATGTAGAGAATAATTTCGCCACACCTTGAATGTGTGTGACAATCATTGCTACTTTAACTTTAGTGTCACTATCATAACGTGTAATGTCCCTATCATAAAGTTTAGTGCCACTGTCACAAAAGTGTAGTGTTACTGTCATAAAGTTTAATGTTACTATCATAAAGTGTAGTGTCACTATCATAAAGTGTAATGTGACCATCAAAAATTAGTGTCACCATCATAAAGTTTAGTGTCACTATCAAAGTTTAATGTCTCTATCATAAAGTGTAGTGTCACTAACATAAAGTGTAGTATTATTATCATAAAGTATAGTGTCACTATCATAAAGTGTAATGTCATTATCATAAAGTATAGTGTCACTATCATAAAGTGTAATGTCATTATCATAAAGTGTAATGTCACTATCATAAAGTGTAATGTCACTATCATAAAGTGTAGTGTCACTATCATAAAGTGTAATGTCACCATCAAAAATTAGTGTCACCATCATAAAGTTTAGTGTCACTATCAAATTTTAATGTCTGTATCATAAAGTGCACTGTCACTATCATAAACTTTAGTGTCACCATCACAAAAGTGTAGTGTCACTATCACAAAGTGTAATGTCATTATCATAAAGTGTAATGTCATTATCATAAAGTGTAATGTCACTCTCATAAAGTGTAATGTCACTATCATAAAGTGTAGTGCCACTGTCACAAAAGTTTAGTGTCACTATCGTAAAGTTTAGTGTCACTATCATACAGTTTAATGTCACTATCACAGTGTAGTGTCACTATCACAGTGTAGTGTCACTATCACAAAGTGTAATTTCACCATCATAAAGTTTAGTGTCACCATCATTAAGTTTAGTGTCACTATCACAAAAGTGTAACGTGTAGTGTCACTATCATTAAGTGTAGTTTCACTATCATAAAGTGTAGTGTCACTATCACGAAGTGTAATTTCACCATCATAAAGTTTAGTGTCACCATCATTAAGTTTAGTGTCACTATCACAAAAGTGTAGTGTCACTATCACAAAGTTTAATGTCACTATCATAACGTGTAGTGTCACCATCATAAAGTTTAGTGTCACTATCACAAAAGTGTAGTGTCACTATCACAAAGTTTAATGTCACTATCATCACGTGTAGTGTCACTCATTAAGTGTAGTTTCACTATCATGAAGTGTAGTGTCACTATATCACCAAACTGTGCCCAAGACCCAACCTCTGGGCTGATAATTTTTGCTTGTCCTGAAGAATTTGGAGGTAATCCTCGTTTTTCATTGTCCCATTTAAAGCACCAGTTCCATTGGCAGCAAAACCGGCCCACAGCATAATACTACCACCACCATGCTTGACGGTGGGCCTGGTCTTCCTGGGATTAAAAGCCTCATTTTTTTCTCCTCCAAACATATTGTTGGGTATTGTGGACTTAATGCTGTGCTCAGTGCGCCCTGGCCTTTTCCCCTGCCGACCACTGAGGAACCTGTTTTTATTTGTAATTCATGGTGTGTACTTCTGCCCCATCGCCTTTTGTTGTTTTTTATAATTCTACCTTGCCTCCCGTCTCTGCATCCTGGGGTCACCTTCTTGATCGGTTCTTAACAAAAACTGGCCCAGAGCATAATACTACCACCACCATGCTTGACGGTAGATATGGTGTTCCTGGTCCAAACATATTGCTGGGTATTGTGGCCAAACAGTTCCGTTTTTGTTTCATCTGACATCACATGGACAAAGATCAGACCTTCCGAAAGAAAGTTCTGTGGACAGAATTATGTTCCTTACAAGTGTATGTAAACTTTTGATGGCGACTGTATGTTGGTGCCGGACAATGTCTCATGTGACTGAGCAAAACTGGCCTTCTCTAAAGCATGCGTTTGTCTTCTCGTGTCCCGCAGACGTCGCTGATGAACATCTTGTCCACCTGCGGGAGGAAGAACCACCACCCTTGTGCATAAAAGAGGAAGAAGAGGTACCACAGCCCCCGAACATTAAAGAGGAAGTGGAGGAACACGGCATCAGTCAGGAGGGAGAGCATATTGAAGGACGGGCGGAGTCCCTAGCGACTGGTGTCCCTTTGAAGGGTGAAGATGACGAGGTCAAAGGTGAAAGTGAGGAGAAGAGAGAGGCGGAGCCTCCAACTCAACACATGACAACAGAAGCTGATGGAGACCACTGTGGAGGATCACAAGCAGACAAGATCTCAGCTCCACCATCAGATAGTGAGGACACCACGCCACACTCTTCTAAAACTGATGGTGAGGACACGTCTTACTCTCCTGACACTGATGATGAAGACTCTACAGACGACAAGACATGGGACCCGGACAGCCCTCCCTGGAAATGTCCTCACTGTGACAAAAGTTTTGGCCTCAAAACGTCCCTAAACAGACACATGAAAAATCACACCCAAGAGAAACCGTTCCCGTGCTTGGCGTGCAGTCAAGTATTCAGCCTAAAAGCAGACCTGATAAAACATGCGAAAATTCACACTCAAGAGAAACCTTCTTCTTGTTCATTGTGCGGCGTACTTTTCACACGGAGCGAAAGCTTGAAAAGACACATGAGAAGGCATCCTGGAGTGAAACTATTTTTCTGTTCTGTGTGTGGGGCGGGCTTTTCTAAAAAAGACAGTTTGAACAAGCACATGACAACACACACTGGGGAAAAACCTTTTTCCTGCGCAACCTGCGGCATGTGTTTTACAAGGAAGGACAGTTTGAAAGATCACACAAGGAAACACACCGGGGAAAAACCTTTTGCCTGCTCAACCTGTGGCTTATACTTTTCCCGGAGGATCCAAATGATAGAGCACACCAGACTGCACACCGGTGAAAAACCTTTTTCCTGCGCAACCTGCGGCATGCGTTTTACAAGGAAGGATAGTTTGAAAGATCACACAAGGAAACACACTGGGGAAAAACCTTTTTCCTGCTCTACCTGCGGCTTATGTTTTACCAGAAGGCACCACTTGAAATTGCACACCAGAACGCACACCGGAGAAAAGCCTTTTTCCTGTTCTGTGTGTGATACCAATTTCAGTCGAAGGGATTGTTTGGAAAACCACATGAGAACGCACACCGGAGAAAAATCGTTCTCCTGTACAACGTGTGGTTTGAGTTTTACAAAGAAGAGTAGTTTGAAATATCACACGAGAATACACACTGGGGGGAAAGTGCTGAGTTGCAGTGTGTGCGACGAAACATTCTATCACCAGAACCAACTCCACAATCACCAGTGTGCTGGCAGTAAAATAGAAAAGCGCACCGCGGACCTCCACCAGGATCCGGATGCTGATCAGGACCAACACCGAAATGTGATCACTTGTTCCTTGACCAATTTCTGACATGTCCTGGCACTGATATTCAAGCAGACTTGAGTTTTATTTTGTTATAACTCAAACTGCCTACCTTACAGTCAAAGTTCCTTTTAGTTACTTTTCACTTTAATAGCAAACTTGAAAATATGTAAAATAGTCCTGCACCTGGCAGCTGCGGTCAATCCTCCGGCAATCGGCACACCTGAAGTTGATCAGAGGTTCTGCCTTCAAAAGCCTGCACAACCTGCTTTTCCGGGTCAGAACGTAGTCTTCTGTTCAAGTACACTACCCCTTCGTTCCCAAATTTCCAGCTGTGCGCCTCGTCTCAGCCCGCCTTTCCTCTGCTTCCCTGACTGCCTCTTGGATCTCGACCTTCCGCTTGGACACGGACCTTCTTCGGCTCGCCATACTTCCTGTCTGCTCACGGGCCTCCGAGCTATGCCTTGTCCCTCCTGATCTTCCGCCTCTTGCTCAACACTATTGGTAACACTCAACAGCTAATCTCCACACACATATATATATATATATATATATATATATATATATAAATACCTGTCCTGGTCATGAAGTTAAAGTGCATCCAGCAGTGGAGGCTCCTCTATGGGGTCTTGGGGCACTAGGAGGTTAACCCCTTTACTACTGTTACCCCAGGTGGGCCTTGGCAAAGGCCTAGTACCTGATTGCCCCCTAGCCAGTGATACAGTGAAGACCTCAATGGTGGAGCAGGCGAAAGACGGTAGATGTATGAACCACCATACAACCCTGTGGAGCGTCACGACGGCTGGGGTGGCGGATGAAATCCGCAGCAGAAAAGGGTCCCCAGTCGCCTTAGACTCCATGCCACTGGACCCTGACCTGGATTTGTCAGGGATCGTGTGGTGACCGTGTGCACACCAGTCTCCCCACGTCAAACAAAGTCCCGCTCAGGCATCCTCCATAAAGGGATACCCGCCTACCAGGAGGACCGTCATACTCACTTCAACTGACCACCGATGATGGTATATAATACATCATAAAGTTAAATACAATGCCCCCTTGTGGTCTGTGCTGTCTACTCCCCCCTTCACCCACACCCCTGTGCACAATACTTTTTTATGATAGACATTTTTGTTTGTACTAGCAATTTTAAACCAGTGCTGTATCCTTTCCATGTGACCTTGTAGAATAAGATCTGTTTCTTCATAAATAATGCTCTGAATCTTTGAGACGGTCAACAAAAAATCAAGTCTATTTTTTAATTGGTCAATTGGTTCACTTGTCTCTGATTGGCAATCTGGGCACCCCCGTTCCAAGTTGCCAGTTAGGCTCCTTTTTATGCCAGCCCTGCCCTTCTGTCAGTGCTTTATCATTGCTTGCCCTTGCTTCGTGATCGTTGTTTCGCTTGCGCCTGTATTGGCAGGTTTCCCGTGCACTCCCCAACTGCACCGTTTCTACCTTGCTTTCGACGTAGAGTAAAGTGAACCACTGAACGTAACAATAAGAATGTACAGTATTTACCTTGGAGACTGGCTTTCTACGGTTTCTCCCTCCAGCATCTTCTTTGTCATACATACAGTTATGATCAAAATTATTCAACCCCCACACAATTTTGGTGTTTTAGCAAGTTAGACATTTATTCCATATTTTGTTTATAGTCATATCAAATAAAGATGTGTCAAATAGAAAAATGCAACTTAAATTGTAACACTGCATTTTACAGATTAGCAAAAAAGGACATTTTTCTTAATATCTCATTGACAAAACGATTGAACCCCCTAGTTCCATGCGTCTTTAGTACTTAGTAGAACACCCTTTGGCAGTAATGACATCCTTCAAAGGTGATACATAAGCGGACACAAGCTTCTTGCAAGCATCTACAGGTCTGGCGACTGTGAAGGCCACTCCAGAGTCTTCCAGCCCGTCTTCTGCAACCACTCTGATGTTGATTTGGAGGTATGCTTGGAATCCTTGTCCTGTTGGAAGGTCCAACGTCTCCCAAGCCTCAGCTTCCTCACTGACTTCATGACATTTGCAGCTAATATATCCTGCTAGGAAATACAATTCATAATGCCTTGAACGCGATGGAGATTCCCGGTACCTGAGGCAGAGAAACAGCCCCAGAGCATGATTGACCCCCCACCATGCTTAACAGTAGGCAAGGTGTTCTTCTCTTTGTAAGTTTCATTTTTTCTCCTCCAGACATAACGTTGATTCATAGGCCTAAAGAGTTCCACTTTGGTCTCATCACTCCATAGAACAGTTTCCCAAAACTTTTGGGGTTTGTCCAGATGATTTTTGGCATACTGGAGTCTATTTTTCTTGTGCCTGGTAGTCAGAAGTGGGGTGCGCCTGGGAGTTCTTGCATGGAAGCCTTCATCTCGTAGTGCGCGCCTTATTGTCTGGGACGAAACCTGCGTTCCCCCCTCTGCAATGTCCTGTTGTAGTTCCTCAGCTGGTACTTGGGCGTTTTTCACCACTGTATGCTTCAAATACCGGACAGCAGTTGCACACAGCATCCTCTTTCTACCACGCCCAGGTAGTGTTTCCACTGTGCCTTTAGCTTTAAACTTGCGAATGATGCTCCCAACTGTGTCTCTTGGAATGTGTAATGTCTTTGCTATTTTTTAGATCCATATCCTCTCTTTTGAAGAAAAATTACTTCCTCTCTTGACTTCTTTGACCACTCCCTGGACTTCACCCTGTTGCAAATACACCATTGACCATCTACAAGGAGCTGAGTGTCAGTCTCTTTCAATCAGTTTAATTGTTGCTTGTTATGGTTCTAATCACATCTACAGGTGTTTTCAACACCTGATTGAAAATATCTTATTCAAATTCTGTTCTTAAGAGTTATGATCTTCAAGAGGTTGAATAATTTTGTCAATGAGATATTAAGAGAAATGACACTGTTTGGTATGTTACAAAATATAATGTTGTAATTCAAGTTGCATTCGTCTATTTAATGCATCTTTATTTGATATGATTATAAAAAAAATATGGAATAAATGTCCAACTTGCTAAAACACCAAAATTGTGTGAGGTTGAATAATCTTGATCACAACTGTATCTATAAATAAATATTGATTTATCTATCTATATACAGTGTATAGATATAAATGTATATATAAATAAAATAAATAAATAATAATACTAATATTATAATAATATTATAACATTATAATAATATTATAATAATAATAGTAATATTTATTAATAAATAATAATAATAAAATAAATAAAATAAATAAATAATGCATATACTTTCTTTACCTGTTATATATATTTTATTATTCTAATACAATACATAGTATTAATAAATACTTTGTTATTGTTGTACATAATTCTGTTTTGATACGCAAACAGCAGGTTTTCAATGATCCTGCACACACACTCACACTGAATCTTAATTTTGCCATGAAAACCTGCATTTTAATCTTTAATTTAAACACGCTGTATGATAAATATGCGTCTGGCATTATTAGTCAAGCAAACAGCTTGAAATTCGGTTTTAAAAATTTGTTAATTATAGTAATTTTTAATCAATGATAGACTTCATTGGACGAGTGCAGTAAATATGCTGTAAACGCTTAAATGACGTCATGTCGCGTCGTTCCTCTGACTCTCCCGCGCATTTCACATCTCGCGAGAACAGCAGCCCTGCCTTGTGACGTCATGTGCGTTAACCCTCGTGGAAGCACGTCGACGGAGAAAAGAAGGGAGCCGAACGCTAATAAGTCAGTCTTGTTACTTTTTCTCCAGTTTTTAAATATTACCGTCGTATAAAATACATATTTGAGTCTTTATTTAGGGATAAGATCGTCTCGGTGCGCGAGAAGCATTTTGCCGCGTTTCGTGCTGACTTAGCTTAGCTCGCTAGTTAGCTTAGCTTGTTAGCTGCTAACAAAGACGCAGAAGTTGTCAACACATCGCTAAGTAGAGATTACGTGTGAGTGTCAAAGTGTTGGCATTGTGTGAAAATGAGTAAATTACACATGTTGAGAGAGTTGGTGGACCAGCGACTAACTGCTGCCGCCGAAGAAATATTTGTAGTGTTGGAAAGAACGATAGCAGAATACGAGGCGGAACTTTCTAGAATAAAGGAGGAGAATAATCAACTACTGGACGCTGTCTTCAAGAAACATCAAGTTGTGCTGCACAGAACAGGTTTGTTGACTTCTTACTCTCACATCTTTACTAACTTTATGACATTTGGAATATAAAGCGTGCTCACAATGACAGAGAACAAAGTGTCGGTTTGCAACTTGTAAAGTTACATTTATTTATTTTTTAAAAACATCAACGACTAGCTTTTTTACCATTAGTGGTTTAACAGAACACACACACACACACACATATATATATATATATCCATCCATTCATCTTCCGCTTACCTGAGGTCGGGTCGCAGGGGCAGCAGCCTAAGCAGGGAAGCCCAGTCCAGTCCATAGTGGATCTAACATAATAGTGAGGGTCCAGTCCATAGTGGATCTAACATAATAGTGAGAGTCCAGTCCATAGTGGATCCAACATAATAGTGTGAGAGTCCAGTCCATAGTGGATCCAACATAATAGTTTGAGAGTTCAGTCCATAGTGGATCTAACATAATAGTGTGAGAGTCCAGTCCATAGTGGATCAAACATAATAGTGAGAGTCCAGTCCATAGTGGGGCCAGCAGAGATGTCCCCAACCGATGCACAGGCAAGCGGTCCACTCCGGGCCCCGACTCTGGACAGCCAGCACTTCAGCCATGGTCTCTCTAAGACCCATGTAGTTTAGTTTATAAGGATCCCCATTAGTCTACACTGCAGCGGAGACTCTTTGTCCTGGGGTCCAGGCAAAACAACATCAAACACTATCACAAAACAAAATATTACAATGCAGTACAACATGATCAAATAATAAATTGTTGGTATACAAAAATAGCAACAACAAAGAACCCAAAAAAAAGTAATTTGAGTTTACATAATAATGTTCATACCAAAGATAAAAAGAGCAATATAAAATATATAAATGTATGTGTGTGTGTGTGTGTGTGTGTGTATATATATATATATATGTATGCATATAATATATATATATATATGTGTATATGTATGTATATAATACATATATATATGTATATATTTATAGTATATAATACATATATATGTATATATTATATATATATGTATATATAATATATATATATGTATGTATATAATATATATATGTATGTTTGTATATAATATATATATATGTATGTATATAATATATATATGTATGTATTTATATAATATATATATCTATGTATTTATATAATATATATATACATATGTATGTATATAATATATATATACATGTATGTATATAATATATATGTATGTATATTATATATCAGTCAATCAATCAATGTTTACTTATATAGCCCTAAATCACTAGTGTCTCAAAGGGCTGCACAAACCACTACGACATCCTCGGTAGGCCCACATAAGGGCAAGGAAAACTCACACCCAGTGGGACGTTGGTGACAATGATGACTATGAGAACCTTGGAGAGGAGGAAAGCAATGGATGTCGAGCTGGTCTAACATGATACTGTGAAAGTTCAATCCATAATGGATCCAACACAGTCGCAAGAGTCCAGTCCAAAGCGGATCCAACACAGCAGCGAGAGTCCCGTTCACAGCGGAGCCAGCAGGAAAACATCCCAAGCGGAGGCGGATCAGCAGCGCAGAGATGTCCCCAGCCGATACACAGGCGAGCAGTACATGGCCACCGGATCGGACCGGACCCCCTCCACAAGGGAGAGTGGGACATAGAAGAAAAAGAAAAGAAACGGCAGATCAACTGGTCTAAAAAGGGAGTCTATTTAAAGGCTAGAGTATACAAATGAGGTTTAAGGTGAGACTTAAATGCTTCTACTGAGGTGGCATCTCAAACTTTTACCGGGAGGGCATTCCAGAGTACTGGAGCCCGAAATGAAAACGCTCTATAGCCCGCAGACTTTTTTTGGGCTTTGGGGAATCACTAATAAGCCGGAGTCCTTTGAACGCAGATTTCTTGCCGGGACATATGGTACAATACAATCGGCAAGATAGGATGGAGCTAGACCGTGTAGTATTTTATACGTAAGTAGTAAAACCTTAAAGTCTCATCTTAAGTGCACAGGAAGCCAGTGCAGGTGAGCCAGTACAGGTATATATGTATGTATATATGTATATAAAGGTATATACAGTATAAGTATATATGTATGTATATAAAGGTATATACAGTACAGGTATATATGTATGTATATATGTATATAAAGGTATATACAGTACAGGCGTAATATGATCAAACTTTTTTGTTCTTGTCAAAAGTCTAGCAGCCGCATTTTGTACCAACTGTAATCTTTTAATGCTAGACATGGGGAGACCCGAAAATAATACGTTACAGTAGTCGAGGCGAGACGTAACAAACGCATGGATAATGATCTCAGCGTCTTTAGTGGACAGAATGGAGCGAATTTTAGCGATATTACGGAGATGAAAGAAGGCCGTTTTAGTAACGCTTTTAATGTGTGCCTCAAAGGAGAGAGTTGGGTCGAAGATAATACCCAGATTCTTTACCGAGTCGCCTTGTTTAATTGTTTGGTTGTCAAATGTTAGAGTTGTATTATTAAATAGAGGTCGGTGTCTAGCAGGACCGATAACCAATATTTCCGTTTTTTTGGCGTTGAGTTGCAAAAAGTTAGCGGACATCCATTGTTTAATTTCATTAAGACACGCCTCCAGCTGACTACAGTCCGGCGTGTTGGTCATCTTTAGGGCAATGTAGAGTTGGGTGTCATCAGCATAACAGTGAAAGCTAACACCGTATTTGCGTATGATGTCACCTAGCGGCAGCATGTAGATGCTGAAGAGTGCAGGGCCAAGGACCGAACCCTGGGGAACTCCACACGTTACCTTAACGTAGTCCGAGGTCACATTGTTATGGGAGACGCACTGCATCCTATCAGTAAGATAAGAGTTAAACCACGACAGAGCTAAGTCTGACATACCAATTCGTGTTTTGATACGTTCTAATAAAATATTATGATCGACAGTATCGAAAGCAGCGCTAAGATCGAGGAGCAGCAACATAGATGACGCATCAGAATCCATCGTTAGCAATAGATCATTAGTCAATATATATGTATGTACATACATATCATATATGTATGTATATAATATATATATATATATGTGTGTGTGTGTATATATGTATGTGTGTATTATATATATATATATATATATATATATATATATATATATATATATATGTGTATGTATATACATATGTGTATAATATGTGTGTATATATATTTATATATATGTGTATATACATATATGTATAATATGTATATATATGTGTACATATATGTATATACATTTATATGTATATATGTATATACATATATGTATATGTATGTATATACATATATATGTATTTATATACATATATATGTATATATATATGTGTATATATGTATATACATATATGTTTATACTTATGTATATACATATACGTATATATATGTTTATACATGTGTGTATATATAAGTATGTACATATATATGTATATATACATATATATGTATATATGTGTGTGTGTGTAAGTATATATATATGTATACATATATATATGTATGTATACATAAATATGTATATATACACATATATATGTACATATACATGTATATATGCATATGTGTATATATATGTGTGTGTGTGAATATATATATATATGTACATATATATGTATATATACATATATGTAAATGCATTTATATATATGTGTATACATATATCTATATATGTGTGTGTATGTATACATGTATATGTAAATATATATTTGTATATATACATACATATATTTGTATATATACATTTATTTTTGAATATATACATATATATTTGTATATGTACTTATAAATGTGTATATATACGTATATATATGTATAAATACGTATATATATGTGTATATATATATATATATATATATTTATATAAAAATATGTATATATATATATATATTTATATATATTTATATGAAAATATGTATATATATATATATATTTATATAAAAATATGTATATATATACATATGTATATATACATACATGTGTATATATAGATATATGTGTATATGTACATATAAATCTGTATATATATGTGTATATATACACGTATATAAATATATGTATAAATACGTATATATACTGTATATGTATATATATATATTTATATAAAAATCTGTATATATATACATATGTATATATAGATATATGTGTATATGTACATGTAAATCTGTGTATATATACGTGTGTATATATATACACGTATATAAATATATGTATAAATACGTGTATATATATATGTATATATATATATATATATATATATATATATAAAAATATGTATATATATATATATATATATATATATATATAAAAATATGTATATATATACATATGTATATATGCTCATATGTCTATATATAGATATGTGTATATACACATATATATGTATATATACATATATAAGGATATATACATTTATATGGATATATATATATATATATCCATAAATATATACATGTACATATATACATATGTATGTATGTATACATATACACGTATATACACTCTTACTAATATGCGCCACACAGTGAACCCATTCCAAACAAGAATGTCAAACACATTTTGGGAGAACATCCGCACTATAAGACAACATAAACACAACAGTATAAATACCCAGAATCCAATGCATCCCTGACTCTTCCTGGCTACATTATACAAACGCTAGCACCAACCCCCGATCTTAACGTCATCGGACTCAGCGAAACCTGGCTTAAACCAGATGACTTTTTTGCGCTAAATGAGGCATCTCCTCCTAACTATACGCATGCGCATATACAACAAAAACTTTAACCTTAGTCCTAACATAAATAATAAATATAACCCCAGGGCCCTATTTGGACTTTATCAATGAATTCTCAGAGTTCGTTGCTGATCTAGTGACGCACGACGATAATATAATTATAATGGGGGACTTTAATATCCATACGAATACCCCATCGGACCCACCTTGCGAAGCGCTCCAGACTATAATTGATAGCTGTGGTCTCACACAAATAATAAATGAACCCACGCATCGCAACGGTAATACGATAGACCCAGTGCTTGTCAGGGGTATCACCGTTTCCAAAGTTATAATACTCTTGTATACTAAAGTAATGTCCGATCATTACTTTATAAAATTCGAGGTTCAGACTCATGTTCGGCAAGTTAAAAATAATAACTGCTATAGCAGCCGCAACATTAATACGGCCACAACGACAACTCTTGCTGACCTACTACCCTCGGTAATGGCACCATTCCCAAAGTATGTGGGCTCTGTTGATAACCTCACTAACAACTTTAACGACGCCCTGCGCGAAACCATAGAAAGTATAGCACAGCTGAAGTTAAAAAAGGCTCCAAAAAGGTGTACCCCATAGTTTACAGAAGAAACTAGAGCTCAGAAATTATTATGTAGAAAGCTGGAACGCAAATGGTGCACGACTAAACTTGAGGTGCACCATCAAGCATGGAATGATAGTTTAATAACTTATAAACACATGCTTACCTTAGCTAACGCTACATATTACTCAAACCTTATCCGCCTTAATAAAAACGATCCTAAATTTTAGTTTAGTACGGTAGCATCGCTAACCCAACCAGAGACTCCTTCCAGTAGCTCCACCCACTCAGCAGATGACTTTATGAAATTCTTTAATAAGAAAATTGAAGTCATTAGAAAGTAGATTAAAGACAATGCGTCCCAGCTACAACTGGGTTCTATTAACACAGATACGACTGTATATACGGCGAATACTGCCCTCCAAAATAGTTTCTCTCGTTTTGATGAAATAACATTAGAATAATTGTTACGTGTAAATGGAATAAAACAAACAACATGTTTACTTGACCCACTTCCTGGGAAACAATTCACATTGTAGGAATTTTTAAGAATTTATTTGTAAATTATGGTGGAAAATAAGTATTAGGTCAACCATTCAAAGCTCTCACTGATGGAAGGAGGTTTTGGCTCAAAATCTCACGATACATGGCCCCATTCATTCTTTCCTTAACACGGATCAATCGTCCTGTCCCCTTAGCAGAAAAAACAGCCCCAAAGCATGATGTTTCCACCCCCATGCTTCACAGTAGGTATGGTGTTCTTGGGATGCAACTCAGTGTTTTTCTTCCTCCAAACACGACGAGTTGAGTTTATACCAAAAAGTTCTATTTTGGTTTCATCTGACCACATGACATTCTCCCAATCCTCTGCTGTATCATCCATGTATCCACTGTTGTTACCCAAAGTATATTAAGTGGGATTTTTCAGAAAAACAAATATATACGGTAACACTAAAGCAACCTGTCTCTGTGATCACTATAGGTGTATAAATAATAATTTAGTGTTAAATAAAATCAGTCCCTTGGACACAAAACTGAAAATAATACAGCTGTCCAAAAAGTGCACTTCTGCTGCTCTTGGAACATGCTAACTACACACACACTATGACACTAAGAACACCACAGTCATCAATCAAGAATTCTTCCCCCCTCACATGAGAGCGAAGCCTGGCAATAATTGCATATTGCTTGTTCTGCCCTCACTATACGTGTTGAACTTATACAGCTTGGCAGACAGCTAACAAACAATCCACAGCAGATTAATCCATTTAGGCTCTTTATTGTCGTCGAGCTTGCTTAGTCTTTTCCTATCTTTACTTTTGTCTTGCACTGGACTGTTATTTTTTTTAAACTGACATACATACAATGACAAATGTATAAGCTATGTGATTCAATCAACATACTGAAATGTAATACACAATATGTAAATATTAGCTTCACACAAATATACAGCATTATCAAACAAATACTTCTGAGTGTTGAAACTATTTCGATGGTGGAAATATAAGACTGGCAGCCATTTTAAGTCCTCAAAACATCCATTGAAACAGTGCACAAGAATCGTTTTTCAATAAACATCTTAGTATCAAACTTAACCACTTTCCACCTTAATATTGAGTTACATAAACAAGTTAAAGGCCTACTGAAATGAGATTTTCTCATTTAAACGGGGATACAGGTCCATTCTATGTGTCATACTTGATCATTTCGCGATATTGCCATATTTTTGCTGAAAGGATTTAGTAGAGAACATCCACGATAAAGTTCGGAACTTTCTGTGTTAAGAGAAAAACCCTGCCTCTCCTGGAAGTCGCTGACGATGACGTCACAAGTGTGGGGGCTCCTCAAATATTCACGTTGATTTTAATGGGAGCCTCCAACAAAAAGAGCTTTTCAGACCGAGAAAACGACAATTTCCCCATTAATTTGAGCGAGGATGAAAGATTCGTGTTTGAGGATATTGATAGCGACAGACTAAAAAAAAACAAAAAAAACGCGATTGTATTGGGACGGATTCCGATGTTTTTAGACACATTTACTAGGATAATTCTGGGAAATCCCTTATCTTTCTATTGTGTTGCTCGTGTTTTAGTGAGTTAAACAGTACCTGATAGTCGGAAGGGTGTGTCCACGGGTGTCTTGACGTGCAGTGTCTCAGGGGAGTCGACGGCAGCTATGGACGGCACAAGCTCAGCTTTTATCCGGTAAGAACGGACTTTTTAACCACAATTTTCTCACCGAAACCTGCTGGTTGACATTTGGTAGGAATCCATGTTCGCTTGACCGCGCTCTGATCCATAGGAAAGTTTCACCTCCAGGAATTTTAAACAAGGAATCACCGTGTGTTTGTGTGGCTAAAAGCTAAAGCTTCCCAACTCCATCTTTCTACTGTGACTTCTCCAATATTAATTGAACAAATTGAAAAAGATTCAGCAACACAGATGTCCAAAATACTGTATAATTACGACTTTTAGCTGTGTGTGTGTGCGCAGCGCTCATACTTCCTAAAAACCTGTGACGTCTTGCGTACACGTCATCATTACACGATGTTTCGAAGACGAAACTCCCGGGAAATTTGAAATTGCAATTTAGTAAACTAAAAAGGCATTATTGGCATGTGTTGCAATGTTAATATTTCATCATTGATATATAAACTATCAGCCTGCGTGGTGGCTAGTAGTGGCTTTCAGTAGGCCTTTAACAATATTAAATAATCACATGTATGTACAAAATAACAAACACGACACTACACAGTGTTGTCACTATGACAGGTGTAACCGCGCTCCAGCGGCAGTGTTCATTAATTGTCTTTACTGTAGTATAAAAAATGCAGAGGGCCTTAAAACGCCACAATTCTCAGTCACCATATTTAAGTACCCAAAATAAAGACTCGACATAAATATAACTTCAATCGGACCAGAAACATTGGAGGAAACAGGATTAAAACCCGATGCTAACCGCCCATAGAAAATACATGGGTACGGCTAGTAGCTACTATTAGCAAACAAATTCACTTACCAACTCGGCTTAATATCTCAACATCGACACACTCTTTCGTCGCAACTCTGCCCTGATGGTCGGCACCTATAAGTTTACAGTTAGTTGTAAAATGTTGGACAGTTGTTTTTACGATATGCAGGCAAACGACAACTTTAAAACATACCGGCTTCAGATGTCCCCATGCAGGCCTAGCCGAGTAGGCAAGAATGATCTCTGGGATCACTATCGCCCTCTACCACAGTGCGTCTTCGCAGCCGTTTTATGATTGCCCAGCACAAGAAATAGGTTACACACATACAGTTGTTGACAAAATACAATGTACATTATATACCTCAGCTAACTTAACTATGGAAACGTACAATATGATTCATATAGCAATACGGTTTCACTGCACAGCAGTTAGCCGAGTCATTGCGCAATCCACGGGGAGGCTCAAGTGGCTATGACTCACCGCAAGTATTTGAACGGCAAATGTGAAAATTCAGCGATTTTGAATAAAAATAATCTAAAACTGGTGAAGTTAAATGGAAAATAACTTAATAGTATAATCACTGGATACATACAATAATCAAATTTTTTTTTTTTTTCTTTTTACATTTTTTTTCTTTTCATGATGGCACGTGAGGCCCCGCCTTACCTGCCTCCCGTGACTGCACGTCACTGGTATATATATATATATATATATATATATATATATATATATATATATATATATATATATATATATATATATATATATATATATATATATAATATGTGTGTGTGTGTATATATGAATGTATGTGTGTGTGTATATATGTATGTGTGTGTGTATGTATATATGTGTGTGTGTATGTATGTATATATGTGTGTGTGTGTGTATGTATGTATATATGTGTGTGTGTGTGCATCAATCTATTAACGTCGACAATTATTTTATCGCGCATTTGCGTATGTTGTTTACATGCTTTTATTTTGTCAGCGCCTATTGCTGGCTCCTGCGGAAAAGGAAAGAGAACGCGGAAAAAAACTAAACAAGAAGGGTAACGCAACAGAACTTTTACAAAGTCATTTTCATAATAAAGTACTTCCAGGCGGCGGATTAGACAGAAGCAAAGTGGTTTGTAGCCACTGCCAAGCTGAATTTTCTTATCACAGGAGTACTTCCGGTCTAAAATATCACCTTCACGCGAAGCATACTGTTGATGCGAGCACACCATTCAACAAAGCGGAAAGTGGAGCCTGGCTACTACGTTAAATGCAGCGTGCGGGAGAAGTAGAGATAAAGGAGAGCAAGAGAAGCTAACAAATGCCATAGCGAAGGGGATAGTTCCAGACTGTAGGCCCATTAGTGTTGTGGAAGACGCCTGCCTGAGAAACATTGTGCGAATCGCAACAAGTGACATCGCGTATGAGCCGCCATCGAGACGCACCATCGCACGAAGACTACACCAGTTGTATGAAAAGGAGAGGACTGTAAAAGTGACAACTTTACAACGTGCAGCTGTAGTTGATCTCAGTGGGGACTACTGGACATCAATCTGTAAGCAGAATTACCTCGGAGATACAGTGCATTATATTGATGAAAAGTGTATTCACATGCTCCGTCTATCATGATAACAGGAGACGCACTTCACTGAAGTTATACAGTGTTAAAAGTGTGTTTGCGCAGAAAATGTTAGGGCACTTTAATTCATAGGGAAGTACTTCTAAAATTAATAGCCGTCAGGCTCTAAGAATGAACAAACTGCACCGAGTTGAGTGAGATTCTCTGAAAGAACACCATTACTAACATGGACTTTACATTCTAGTCCCCTGTAAAGGAAATCCTAGCAGTGAAGTGTTTTGTGCTTCACCCTTTCTTTTCTTTCTCCCTGATTAAAGAACATGTTTCTGCTGTTACCTCAGAAATGGCCTGTTCGGATGTTATGATTGTGGCTCAGAGAATTGTATGTAGATTATATTGATTTTACATAACAAACAGGATAACTTAAAAACCCTGGCAGTGGCAATAAGATTGAATGTTTGTTTTTACCATTTTTGAGTTGATTTTCATAAACTATGCTATTTAACAAGTACTGATTTAAATTGTGTTTGCACAACAAATGTTTTGGCGCTTTTGTTCATATGGGAGAATATTCCAATAAAGGTGCACTACACACTACTTTGGAATTCATTATTGGGCTTTGCGTATACAATGCAGTTAATCGTGATTAATCGGAGAAATAGTGTGATTAACTTTGATTGAAATTTGTGATCGTTGCCCACCCCTGATAGAGATATATATATATATATATATATATATATATATATATATATATATATATATATATATATATATATATATATATATATATATATATATATATATATATATATATATATATATAATATATAGTGTATATATATAGTATAATATATATATATATATTATACTATATATATATATATATATATATATATATATATATTATACTATATATATATATATTAGGGGTCTAACGGTACACAAAAATGTTGGTTCGGTACGATTCCAACCCTTGATGCTGAGTGCCAAGCAGGGAGGTAACGGGTCCCGTTTTTATAGTCGGCTGGGGTTTGAACTCAAAACCTACTGATCTCAGGACGGAATTTCTAACCACTGAGTAGGTATTTTAAGCTAGGTTTGTGTATATTTTCAATGTACGTTTAGGGTTAAAAAGGGGTTAAAAACAGTTCATTTTCGGTACAGTAGGAAAACAACAAAATATAAATTTTTTGGTTATTTATTGACAGAATTTGCAAAATCTTTCACCCCAAAAAATATTTTTCTTAGTGGAATATTTGATGTGAAGTAATGGGAAACTTGGATAGGTTAATAATTCATAATAACATTGATTTTGATTCAGTATTATGTTTTGAGCAATGACAGTTTGAAATAAAATTTAAAAAAGCTTTGTTTTATTAGTCAACATTGCAACTTTTTCTAAATTACATTTAGCCTTTAAGCTTTTTTATTTCACTTTTGTTTGTTTTTGTTTATTTTACTATTATTTTTAGAATGTGCCGTGGGCCTTTTAAAACATAAGCTGTGGGCCGCAAATGGCCTCCGGGGCACACTTTTGACACACCTGATATAGATAATAAAAAATAAAATCTGATAAATCTATGGGTAAAAAGCAGAGCCTGGCGACGCATGCGCGTTTATCATAATTCTCTCCCTCTCTCTGTCTCTATCGCTAATTGTAATGTCACCATCATAAAGTGTAGTGTCACCATCATAAAGTGTAGGGTCACTATCAGTGTGGAGTCATACCAAAGACTATAAACATGGGAGCAATTACCTCCCTGCTTGGCACTCAGCATCAAGGGTTAGAATTGGGGGTTGAATCACCAAAAATGATTCCCGGGCGCAGCCACCCCTGCTGCTCACTGCTCCCCTCCCCTCCCAGAGGTTGATCAAGGGTGATGGGTCAAATGTAGAGAATAATTTCGCCACACCTTGAATGTGTGTGACAATCATTGCTACTTTAACTTTAGTGTCACTATCATAAAGTGTAATGTCCCTATCATAAAGTTTAGTGCCACTGTCACAAAAGTGTAGTGTTACTGTCATAAAGTTTAATGTTACTATCGTAAAGTGTAGTGTCACTATCATAAAGTGTAATGTCACCATCAAAAATTAGTGTCACCATCATAAAGTTTAGTGTCACTATCAAAGTTTAATGTCTCTATCATAAAGTGTAGTGTCACTAACATAAAGTGTAGTATTATTATCATAAAGTGTAGTGTCACTATCATAAAGTGTAATGTCATTATCATTAAGTGTAATGTCACTATCATAAAGTGTAATGTCACTATCATAAAGTGTAGTGTCACTATCATAAAGTGTAATGTCACCATCAAAAATTAGTGTCACCATCATAAAGTTTAGTGTCACTATCAAATTTTAATGTCTGTATCATAAAGTGCACTGTCACTATCATAAACTTTAGTGTCACCATCACAAAAGTGTAGTGTCACTATCACAAAGTGTAATGTCATTATCATAAAGTGTAATGTCACTCTCATAAAGTGTAATGTCACTATCATAAAGTGTAATGTCATTATCATAAAGTGTAATGTCACTATCACAAAGTGTAATGTCATTATCATAAAGTGTAATGTCACTCTCATAAAGTGTAATGTCACTATCATAAAGTGTAGTGCCACTGTCACAAAAGTTTAGTGTCACTATCGTAAAGTTTAGTGTCACTATCATAAAGTTTAGTGTCACTATCATACAGCTTAATGTCACTATCACAGTGTAGTGTCACTATCAGAGTAGTGTCACTATCACAAAGTGTAATTTCACCATCATAAAGTTTAGTGTCACCATCATTAAGTTTAGTGTCACTATCACTAAAGTGTAACGTGTAGTGTCACTATCATTAAGTGTAGTTTCACTATCATAAAGTGTAGTGTCACTATCACAAAGTGTAATTTCACCATCATAAAGTTTAGTGTCACCATCATTAAGTTTAGTGTCACTATCACAAAAGTGTAGTGTCACTATCACAAAGTTTAATGTCACTATCATAGCGTGTAGTGTCACCATCATAAAGTTTAGTGTCACTATCACAAAAGTGTAGTGTCACTATCACAAAGTTTAATGTCACTATCATCACGTGTAGTGTCACTCATTAAGTGTAGTTTCACTATCATAAAGTGTAGTGTCACTATATCACCCAACTGTACCCAAGACCCAACCTCTGGGCTGATAATTTTTGCTTGTCCTGAAGAATTTGGAGGTAATCCTCGTTTTTCATTGTCCCATTTAAAGCACCAGTTCCATTGGCAGCAAAACCGGCCCACAGCATAATACTACCACCACCATGCTTGACGGTGGGCCTGGTCTTCCTGGGATTAAAAGCCTCATTTTTTTCTCCTCCAAACATATTGTTGGGTATTGTGGACTTAATGCTGTGCTCAGTACGCCCTGGCCTTTTCCCCTGCCGACCACTGAGGAACCTGTTTTTATTTGTAATTCATGGTGTGTACTTCTGCCCCATCGCCTTTTGTTGTTTTTTATAATTCTACCTTGCCTCCCGTCTCTGCATCCTGGGGTCACCTTCTTGATCGGTTCTTAACAAAAACTGGCCCAGAGCATAATACTACCACCACCATGCTTGACTGTAGATATGGTGTTCCTGGTCCAAACATATTGCTGGGTATTGTGGCCAAACAGTTCCGTTTTTGTTTCATCTGACATCACATGGACAAAGATCAGACCTTCCGAAAAAAAGTTCTGTGGACAGAATTATGTTCCTTACAAGTGTATGTAAACTTTTGATCGCAACTGTATGTTGGTGCCGGACAATGTCTCATGTGACTGAGCAAAACTGGCCTTTTCTAAAGCACGCGTTTGTCTTCTCGTGTCCCGCAGACGTCGCTGATGAACATCTTGTCCACCTGCGGGAGGAAGAACCACCACCCTTGTGCATAAAGGAGGAAGAAGAGGTACCACAGCCCCCGAACATTAAAGAGGAAGTGGAGGAACACGGCATCAGTCAGGAGGGAGAGCATATTGAAGGACGGGCGGAGTCCCCAGCGACTGGTGTCCCTGTGAAGGGTGAAGATGACGAGGTCAAAGGTGAAAGTGAGGAGAAGAGGGAGGCGGAGCCTCCAACTCAACACATGACAACAGAAGCTGATGGAGACCACTGTGGAGGATCACAAGCAGACAAGATCTCAGCTCCACCATCAGATAGTGAGGGCACCACGCCACACTCTTCTAAAACTGATGGTGAGGACACGTCTTACTCTCCTGACACTGATGATGAAGACTCTACAGACGACAAGACATGGGACCCGGACAGCCCTCCCTGGAAATGTCCTCACTGTGACAAAAGTTTTGGCCTCAAAACGTCCCTAAACAGACACATGAAAAATCACACCCAAGAGAAACCGTTCCCGTGTTTGGCGTGCAGTCAAGTATTCAGCCTAAAAGCAGACCTGATAAAACATGCGAAAATTCACACTCAAGAGAAACCTTCTTCTTGTTCATTGTGCGGCGTACTTTTCACACGGAGCGAAAGCTTGAAAAGACACATGAGAAGGCATCCTGGAGTGAAACTATTTTTCTGTTCTGTGTGTGGGGCGGGCTTTTCTAAAAAAGACAGTTTGAACAAGCACATGACAACACACACTGGGGAAAAACCTTTTTCCTGCGCAACCTGCGGCATGTGTTTTACAAGGAAGGACAGTTTGAAAGATCACACAAGGAAACACACCGGGGAAAAACCTTTTGCCTGCTCAACCTGTGGCTTATACTTTTCCCGGAGGATCCAAATGATAGAGCACACCAGACTGCACACCGGTGAAAAACCTTTTTCCTGCGCAACCTGCGGCATGCGTTTTACAAGGAAGGATAGTTTGAAAGATCACACAAGGAAACACACTGGGGAAAAACCTTTTTCCTGCTCTACCTGCGGCTTATGTTTTACCAGAAGGCACCACTTGAAATTGCACACCAGAACGCACACCGGAGAAAAGCCTTTTTCCTGTTCTGTGTGTGATACCAATTTCAGTCGAAGGGATTGTTTGGAAAACCACATGAGAACGCACACCGGAGAAAAATCGTTCTCCTGTACAACGTGTGGTTTGAGTTTTACAAAGAAGAGTAGTTTGAAATATCACACGAGAATACACACTGGGGGGAAAGTGCTGAGTTGCAGTGTGTGCGACGAAACATTCTATCACCAGAACCAACTCCACAATCACCAGTGTGCTGGCAGTAAAATAGAAAAGCGCACCGCGAACCTCCACCAGGATCCGGATGCTGATCAGGACCAACACCGAAATGTGATCACTTGTTCCTTGACCAATTTCTGACATGTCCTGGCACTGATATTCAAGCAGACTTGAGTTTTATTTTGTTATAACTCAAACTGCCTACCTTACAGTCAAAGTTCCTTTTAGTTACTTTTCACTTTAATAGCAAACTTGAAAATATGTAAAATAGTCCTGCACCTGGCAGCTGCGGTCAATCCTCCGGCAATCGGCACACCTGAAGTTGATCAGAGGTTCTGCCTTCAAAAGCCTGCACAACCTGCTTTTCCGGGTCAGAACGTAGTCTTCTGTTCAAGTACACTACCCCTTCGTTCCCAAATTTCCAGCTGTGCGCCTCGTCTCAGCCCGCCTTTCCTCTGCTTCCCTGACTGCCTCTTGGATCTCGACCTTCCGCTTGGACACGGACCTTCTTCGGCTCGCCATACTTCCTGTCTGCTCACGGGCCTCCGAGCTATGCCTTGTCCCTCCTGATCTTCCGCCTCTTGCTCAACACTATTGGTAACACTCAACAGCTAATCTCCACACACATATATATATATATATATATATATATATATATATAAATACCTGTCCTGGTCATGAAGTTAAAGTGCATCCAGCAGTGGAGGCTCCTCTATGGGGTCTTGGGGCACTAGGAGGTTAACCCCTTTACTACTGTTACCCCAGGTGGGCCTTGGCAAAGGCCTAGTACCTGATTGCCCCCTAGCCAGTGATACAGTGAAGACCTCAATGGTGGAGCAGGCGAAAGACGGTAGATGTATGAACCACCATACAACCCTGTGGAGCGTCACAACGGCTGGGGTGGCGGATGAAATCCGCAGCAGAAAAGGGTCCCCAGTCGCCTTAGACTCCATGCCACTGGACCCTGACCTGGATTTGTCAGGGATCGTGTGGTGACCGTGTGCACACCAGTCTCCCCACGTCAAACAAAGTCCCGCTCAGGCATCCTCCATAAAGGGATACCCGCCTACCAGGAGGACCGTCATACTCACTTCAACTGACCACCGATGATGGTATATAATACATCATAAAGTTAAATACAATGCCCCCTTGTGGTCTGTGCTGTCTACTCCCCCCTTCACCCACACCCCTGTGCACAATACTTTTTTATGATAGACATTTTTGTTTGTACTAGCAATTTTAAACCAGTGCTGTATCCTTTCCATGTGACCTTGTAGAATAAGATCTGTTTCTTCATAAATAATGCTCTGAATCTTTGAGACGGTCAACAAAAAATCAAGTCTATTTTTTAATTGGTCAATTGGTTCACTTGTCTCTGATTGGCAATCTGGGCACCCCCGTTCCAAGTTGCCAGTTAGGCTCCTTTTTATGCCAGCCCTGCCCTTCTGTCAGTGCTTTATCATTGCTTGCCCTTGCTTCGTGATCGTTGTTTCGCTTGCGCCTGTATTGGCAGGTTTCCCGTGCACTCCCCAACTGCACCGTTTCTACCTTGCTTTCGACGTAGAGTAAAGTGAACCACTGAACGTAACAATAAGAATGTACAGTATTTACCTTGGAGACTGGCTGTCTACGGTTTCTCCCTCCAGCATCTTCTTTGTCATACATACAGTTATGATCAAAATTATTCAACCCCCACACAATTTTGGTGTTTTAGCAAGTTAGACATTTATTCCATATTTTGTTTATAGTCATATCAAATAAAGATGTGTCAAATAGAAAAATGCAACTTAAATTGTAACACTGCATTTTACAGATTAGCAAAAAAGGACATTTTTCTTAATATCTCATTGACAAAACGATTGAACCCCCTAGTTCCATGCATCTTTAGTACTTAGTAGAACACCCTTTGGCAGTAATGACATCCTTCAAAGGTGATACATAAGCGGACACAAGCTTCTTGCAAGCATCTACAGGTCTGGCGACTGTGAAGGCCACTCCAGAGTCTTCCAGCCCTTCTTCTGCAACCACTCTGATGTTGATTTGGAGGTATGCTTGGGATCCTTGTCCTGTTGGAAGGTCCAACGTCTCCCAAGCCTCAGCCTCCTCACTGACTTCATGACATTTGCAGCTAATATATCCTGCTAGGAAATATAATTCATAATGTCTTGAACGCGCTGGAGATTCCCGGTACCTGAGGCAGAGAAACAGCCCCAGAGCATGATTGACCCCCCACCATGCTTAACAGTAGGCAAGGTGTTCTTCTCTTTGTAAGCTTCATTTTTTCTCCTCCATACATAACGTTGATTCATAGGCCCAAAGAGTTCCACTTTGGTCTCATCACTCCATAGAACAGTTTCCCAAAACCTTTGGGGTTTGTCCAGATGATTTTTGGCATACTGGAGTCTATTTTTCTTGTGCCTGGTAGTCAGAAGTGGGGTGCGCCTGGGAGTTCTTGCATGGAAGCCTTCATCTCGTAGTGCGCGCCTTATTGTCTGGGACGAAACCTGCGTTCTCCCCTCTGCAATGTCCTGTTGTAGTTCCTCAGCTGTTACCCGGGGGGATTTCACCACTGTATGCTTCAAATACCGGACAGCAGTTGCACACAGCATCCTCTTTCTACCACGCCCAGGTAGTGTTTCCACTGTGCCTTTACCTTTAAACTTGCGAATGATGCTCCCAACTGTGTCTCTTGGAATGTGTAATGTCTTTGCTATTTTCTTATACC